>NC_092129.1:481266-630913 GCF_043159975.1 Macaca nemestrina | reverse complement strand
TAAGATAGTTCTTGTGGAATTGGCAAAGTGATATTTGGAAGCCCATAGAGGGCTATGGTGAAAAAGGAAATATCCTCAGATGACATCTGGAAAGAAGCTTTCTGAGAAACTGCTTAGTGTTCTGTTAATTCATCTCACAGAGTTACATGTGTATATCGTGGATCTCTTTGCTAGCCTTATTTCTGTGGAATCTGAGAACAGATATATCGGATCCCTTTGAAGACTACAGGGCCAAAGGAAATATCCTCCGATAACAAAGAGAAAGAAGCTTTCTGAGAAACTTCTTTGTGTTCTGTGAAATCATCTCACAGATTTACAGCTTTCCCTTCAAGAAGCCTTTCGCTAAGACAGTTCTTGTGGAATTGGCAAAGTGATATTTGGAAGCCCATAGAGGGCAATCTTGAAAAGGAAATATCCTCAGATGAAATCTGGAAAGAGGCTTTCTGAGAAACTGCTTAGTGTTCTGGTAAGTCATCTCACAGAGTTACATCTGTATTTCGTGGATCTCTTTGCTAGCCTTATTTCTGTGGAATATGAGAACAGATATTTCGGATCCCTTTGAAGACTATAGGGCCAAAGGAAATATCCTCCGATAACAAAGAGAAAGAAGCTTTCTGAGAAACTTCTTTGTGTTCTGTGAAATCATCTCACTGAGTTACAGCTTTCCCCTCAAGAAGCCTCTGGCTAAGAAACTTCTTGTGGAATTGGCAAAGCGATATTTGGAAGCCCATAGAGGGCTATGGTGAAAAAGGAAATATCCTCAGATGAAATTTGGAAAGAAGCTTTCTGAGAAACTGCTCTGTGATGTGTGACTTCCACTCACAGAGTTACATCTGTATTTCGTGGATCTCATTGCTAGCCTTATTTCTGTGGAATCTGAGAACAGGTATTTCGGATCCCTTTGAAGACTATAGGGCCAAATGAAATATCCTCCGATAACAAAGACAAAGAAGCTTTCTGAGAAACTTCTTTGTGTTCTGTGAAATCATCTCACAGAGTTACAGCTTTCCCCTCAAGATCCTTTCGCTAAGACAGTTCTTATGGAATTGGCAAAGTGATATTTGTAAGCCCATAGAGGGCTATGGTGAAAAAGGAAATGTCCTTAGATGAAATCTGGAAAGAAGCTTTCTGAGAAACTGCTCTGTGATGTGTGACTTCCACTAACAGAGTTACATCTGTATTTCGTGGATCTCTTTGTTAGCCTTATTTCTGTGGAATCTGAGAACAGATATTTCGGATCCCTTTGATGACTAAAGGGCCAAAGGAAATATCCTCCGATAACAAAGAAAAAGATGCTTTCTGAGAAACTTCTTTGTGTTCTGTGAAATCATCTCACAGAATTACATCTTTCCCCTCAAGAAGCCTTTCGCTAAGACAGTTCTTGTGGAATTGGCAAAGTGATATTTGGAAGCCCATAGAGGGCTATGGTGAAAAGGAAATATCCTCAGATGAAATCTGGAAAGATTCTTTCTGAGAAACTGCTTAGTGTTCAGTTAATTCATCTCACAGAGTTACATCTGTATATCGTGGATCTCTTTGCTAGCCTTATTTCTGTGGAATCTGAGAACAGATATTTCGGATCCCTTTGAAGACTATAGGGCCAAAGGAAATATCCTCTGATAACAAAGAGAAAGAAGCTTTCTGAGAAACTTCTTTGTGTTCTGTGAAATCATCTCACAGAGTTACAGCTTTCCCCTCAAGAAGCCTTTCGCTAAGACACTTCTTCTGGAATTGGCAAAGTGATATTTGGAAGCCCATAGAGGGCTATGGTAAAAAAGGAAATATCCTCAGATGAAATCTGGAATGAAGGTTTCTGAGAAACTGCTTAGTGTTCTGTTAATTCATCTCACAGAGTTACATCTGTATTTCGTGGATCTCTTTGCTAGCCTTATTTCTGTGGAATCTGAGAACAGATATTTCGGATCCCTTTAAAGACTATAGGGCCAAAGGAAATATCCTCCAATAACAAAGAGAAAGAAGCTTTCTGAGAAACTTCTTTGTGTTCTGTGAAATCATCTCACAGATTTACAGCTTTCTCCTCAAGAAGCCTTTCGCTAAGACAGTTCTTGTGGAATTGGCAAAGTGATATTTGCAAGCCCATAGAGGGCTATGGTGAAAAAGGAAATATCCTCAGATGAAATCTGGAAAGAAGCTTTCTGAGAAAATGCTCTGTGATGTGTGACTTCCACTCACAGAGTTACATCTGTATTTCGTGGATCTCTTTCCTAGCCTTATTTCTTTGGATTCTGAGAACAGATATTTCGGATCCCTTGGAAGACTATAGGGCCAAAGGAAATATCCTCCTATAACAAAGAGAAAGAAGCTTTATGAGAAACTTTTGTGTTCTGTGAAATCATCTCACAGAGTTACAGCTTTCCCCTCAAGAAGCCTTTCACTAAGACTGTTCTTGTGGAATTGGCAAAGTGATATTTGGAAGCCAATAGAGGGCTATGGCGAAAAAGGAAATATCCTCAGATGACATCTGGAAAGAAGCTTTCTGAGAAACTGCTTAGTGTTCTGTTAATTCATCTCACAGAGTTACATGTGTATATCGTGGATCTCTTTGATAGCCTTATTTCTGTGGAATCTGAGAACAGATATTTCGGATCCCTTTGACGACTATAGGTCCAAAGGAAATATCCTCCGATAACAAAGAGAAAGAAGCTTTCTGAGAAACTTCTTTGTGTTCTGTGAAATCATCTCACAGATTTACAGCTTTCCCTTCAAGAAGCCTTTCGCTAAGACAGTTCTTGTGGAATTGGCAAAGTGATATTTGGAAGCCCATAGAGGGCTATATTGAAAAGGAAATATCCTCAGATGAAATCTGGAAAGAGGCTTTCTGAGAAACTGCTTAGTGTTCCGGTAAGTCATCTCACAGAGTTACATCTGTATTTCGTGGATCTCTTTGCTAGCCTTATTTCTGTGGAATATGAGAACAGATATTTCGGATCCCTTTGAAGACTATAGGGCCAAAGGAAATATCCTCCGATAACAAAGAGAAAGAAGCTTTCTGAGAAACTCCTTTGTGTTCTGTGAAATCATCTCACTGAGTTACAGCTTTCTCCTCAAGAAGCCTTTCGCTAAGACAGTTCTTGTGGAATTGGCAAAGTGATATTTGGAAGCCCATAGAGGGCTATGGTGAAAAAGGAAATATCCTCAGATGAAATTTGGAAAGAAGCTTTCTGAGAAACTGCTCTGTGATGTGTGACTTCCACTCACAGAGTTACATCTGTATTTCGTGGATCTCTTTGCTAGCCTTATTTCTGTGGAATCTGAGAACAGGTATTTCGGATCCCTTTGAAGAGTATAGGGCCAAAGGAAATATCCTCCCATAACAAAGAGAAAGAAGCTTTCTGAGAAACTTCTTTGTGTTCTGTGAAATCATCTCACAGAGTTACAGCTTTCCCCTCAAGATCCTTTCGCTAAGACAGTTCTTATGGAATTGGCAAAGTGATATTTGTAAGCCCATAGAGGGCTATGGTGAAAAAGGAAATATCCTTAGATGAAATCTGGAAAGAAGCTTTCTGAGAAACTGCTCTGTGATGTGTGACTTCCACTCACAGAGTTACATCTGTATTTCGTGGATCTCTTTGTGTTCTGTATTTCTGTGGAATCTGAGAACAGATATTTCGGATCCCGTTGAAGAGTATAGGGCCAAAGGAAATATCCTCCGATAACAAAGAGAAAGAAGGTTTCTGAGAAACTTCTTTGTGTTCTGTGAAATCATCTCACAGAGTTACAGCTTTCCCCTCAAGAATCCTTTCGCTAAGACTGTTCTTGTGGAATTGGCAAAGTGATATTTAGAATCCACTAGAGGGCTATGTTGAAAAAAGGAAATATCCTCAGATGACATGTGGAAAGAAGCTTTCTGAGAAACTGCTTAGAGTTCAGTTAATTCATCTCACAGAGTTACATCTGTATATCGTGGATCTCTTTGCTAGCCTTATTTCTGTGGAATCTGAGAACAGATATTTCGGATCCCTTTGAAGACTATAGGGCCAAAGGAAATATCCTCCAATAACAAAGAGAAAGAAGCATTCTGAGAAACTTCTTTGTGTTCTGTGAAATCATCTCACTGAGTTACAGCTTTCCCTTCAAGAAGCCTTTAGCTAAGACAGTTCTTGTGGAATTGGCAAAGTGATATTTGGAAGCTCACAGAGGGCTATGGTGAAAAGGAAATATCCTCAGATGAAATCTGGAAAGAAGCTTTCTGAGAAACTGCTTAGTGTTCTGGTAAGTCATCTCACAGAGTTACATCTGTATTTCGTGGATCTCTTTGCTAGCCTTATTTCTGTGGAATATGAGAACAGATATTTCGGATCCCTTTGAAGTCTATAGGGCCAAAGGAAATATCCTCCGATAACAAAGAGAAAGAAGCTTTCTGAGAAACTTCTTTGTGTTCTGTGAAATCATCTCACTGAGTTACAGCTTTCCCCACAAGAAGCCTTTGGCTAAGAAACTTCTTGTGGAATTGGCAAAGTGATATTTGGAAGCCCATAGAGGGCTATGGTGAAAAAGGAAATATCCTCAGATCAAATCTGGAAAGAAGCTTTCTGAGAAACTGCTCTGTGATGTGTGACTTCCACTCATAGAGTTACATCTGTATTTCATGGATCTCTTTGCTAGCCTTATTTCTGTGGAATCTGAGAACAGATATTTCGGATCCCTTTGAAGACTATAGGGCCAAAGGAAATATCCTCCGATAACAAAGAGAAAGAAGGTTTCTGAGAAACTCCTTTGTGTTCTGTGAAATCATCTCACTGAGTTACAGCTTTCCCCTCAAGAAGCCTTTCGCTAAGACAGTTCTTGTGGAATTGGCAAAGTGATATTTGGAAGCCCATAGAGGGCTATGGTGAAAAAGGAAATATCCTCAGATGAAATTTGGAAAGAAGCTTTCTGAGAAACTGCTCTGTGATGTGTGACTTCCACTCACAGAGTTACATCTGTATTTCGTGGATCTCTTTGCTAGCCTTATTTCTGTGGAATCTGAGAACAGGTATTTCGGATCCCTTTGAAGAGTATAGGGCCAAAGGAAATATCCTCCCATAACAAAGAGAAAGAAGCTTTCTGAGAAACTTCTTTGTGTTCTGTGAAATCATCTCACAGAGTTACAGCTTTCCCCTCAAGATCCTTTCGCTAAGACAGTTCTTATGGAATTGGCAAAGTGATATTTGTAAGCCCATAGAGGGCTATGGTGAAAAAGGAAATATCCTTAGATGAAATCTGGAAAGAAGCTTTCTGAGAAACTGCTCTGTGATGTGTGACTTCCACTCACAGAGTTACATCTGTATTTCGTGGATCTCTTTGTGTTCTGTATTTCTGTGGAATCTGAGAACAGATATTTCGGATCCCGTTGAAGAGTATAGGGCCAAAGGAAATATCCTCCGATAACAAAGAGAAAGAAGGTTTCTGAGAAACTTCTTTGTGTTCTGTGAAATCATCTCACAGAGTTACAGCTTTCCCCTCAAGAATCCTTTCGCTAAGACTGTTCTTGTGGAATTGGCAAAGTGATATTTAGAATCCACTAGAGGGCTATGTTGAAAAAAGGAAATATCCTCAGATGACATGTGGAAAGAAGCTTTCTGAGAAACTGCTTAGAGTTCAGTTAATTCATCTCACAGAGTTACATCTGTATATCGTGGATCTCTTTGCTAGCCTTATTTCTGTGGAATCTGAGAACAGATATTTCGGATCCCTTTGAAGACTATAGGGCCAAAGGAAATATCCTCCAATAACAAAGAGAAAGAAGCTTTCTGAGAAACTTCTTTGTGTTCTGTGAAATCATCTCACTGAGTTACAGCTTTCCCTTCAAGAAGCCTTTAGCTAAGACAGTTCTTGTGGAATTGGCAAAGTGATATTTGGAAGCCCACAGAGGGCTATGGTGAAAAGGAAATATCCTCAGATGAAATCTGGAAAGAAGTTTTCTGAGAAACTGCTTAGTGTTCTGGTAAGTCATCTCACAGAGTTACATCTGTATTTCGTGGATCTCTTTGCTAGCCTTATTTCTGTGGAATATGAGAACAGATATTTCGGATCCCTTTGAAGTCTATAGGGCCAAAGGAAATATCCTCCGATAACAAAGAGAAAGAAGCTTTCTGAGAAACTTCTTTGTGTTCTGTGAAATCATCTCACTGAGTTACAGCTTTCCCCACAAGAAGCCTTTGGCTAAGAAACTTCTTGTGGAATTGGCAAAGTGATATTTGGAAGCCCATAGAGGGCTATGGTGAAAAAGGAAATATCCTCAGATGAAATCTGGAAAGAAGCTTTCTGAGAAACTGCTCTGTGATGTGTGACTTCCACTCATAGAGTTACATCTGTATTTCATGGATCTCTTTGCTAGCCTTATTTCTGTGGAATCTGAGAACAGATATTTCGGATCCCTTAGAAGACTATAGGGCCAAAGGAAATATCCTCCGATAACAAAGAGAAGGAAACTTTCTGAGAAACTTCTTTGTGTTCTGTGAAATCATCTCACAGAGTTACAGCTTTCCCCTCAAGAAGCCTTTCACTAAGACAGTTCTTATGGAATTGTCAGAGTGATATTTGGAAGCCCATAGAGGGCTATGGTGAAAAAGGAAATATCCTTAGATGAAATCTGGAAAGAAGCTTTCTGAGAAACTGCTCTGTGATGTGTGACTTCCACTAACAGAGTTACATCAGTATTTCGTGGATCTCTTTGTTAGCCTTATTTCTGTTGAATCTGAGAACAGATATTTCGGATCCCTTTGAAGACTATAGGGCCAAAGGAAATATCCTCCGATAACAAAGAGAAAGATGCTTTCTGAGAAACTTCTTTGTGTACTGTGAAATCATCTCACAGAATTACATCTCTCCCCTCAAGAAGCCGTTCGTTAAGACACCTCTTCTGGAATTGGCAAAGTGATATTTGGAAGCCCATAGAGGGCTATGGTGAAAAAGGAAATATCCTCAGATTAAATCTGGAAAGAAGCTTTCTGAGAAACTGCCCTGTGATGTGTGACTTCCACTCACAGAGTTACATCTGTATTTCGTGGATCTCTTTGCTAGCCTTATTTCTGTGGAATGTGAGAACAGATATTTCGGATCCCATTGAAGACTAAAGGGCCAAAGGAAATATCCTCTGATAACAAAGAGAAAGAAGTTTTCTGAGAAACTTCTTTGTGTTCTGTGAAATCATCTCACAGAGTTACAGCTTTCTCCTCAAGAAGCCTTTCGCTAAGATAGTTCTTGTGGAATTGGCAAAGTGATATTTGGAAGCCCATAGAGGGCTATGGTGAAAAAGGAAATATCCTCAGATGACATCTGGAAAGAAGCTTTCTGAGAAACTGCTTAGTGTTCTGTTAATTCATCTCACAGAGTTACATGTGTATATCGTGGATCTCTTTGCTAGCCTTATTTCTGTGGAATCTGAGAACAGATATATCGGATCCCTTTGAAGACTACAGGGCCAAAGGAAATATCCTCCGATAACAAAGAGAAAGAAGCTTTCTGAGAAACTTCTTTGTGTTCTGTGAAATCATCTCACAGATTTACAGCTTTCCCTTCAAGAAGCCTTTCGCTAAGACAGTTCTTGTGGAATTGGCAAAGTGATATTTGGAAGCCCATAGAGGGCAATCTTGAAAAGGAAATATCCTCAGATGAAATCTGGAAAGAGGCTTTCTGAGAAACTGCTTAGTGTTCTGGTAAGTCATCTCACAGAGTTACATCTGTATTTCGTGGATCTCTTTGCTAGCCTTATTTCTGTGGAATATGAGAACAGATATTTCGGATCCCTTTGAAGACTATAGGGCCAAAGGAAATATCCTCCGATAACAAAGAGAAAGAAGCTTTCTGAGAAACTTCTTTGTGTTCTGTGAAATCATCTCACTGAGTTACAGCTTTCCCCTCAAGAAGCCTCTGGCTAAGAAACTTCTTGTGGAATTGGCAAAGCGATATTTGGAAGCCCATAGAGGGCTATGGTGAAAAAGGAAATATCCTCAGATGAAATTTGGAAAGAAGCTTTCTGAGAAACTGCTCTGTGATGTGTGACTTCCACTCACAGAGTTACATCTGTATTTCGTGGATCTCATTGCTAGCCTTATTTCTGTGGAATCTGAGAACAGGTATTTCGGATCCCTTTGAAGACTATAGGGCCAAATGAAATATCCTCCGATAACAAAGACAAAGAAGCTTTCTGAGAAACTTCTTTGTGTTCTGTGAAATCATCTCACAGAGTTACAGCTTTCCCCTCAAGATCCTTTCGCTAAGACAGTTCTTATGGAATTGGCAAAGTGATATTTGTAAGCCCATAGAGGGCTATGGTGAAAAAGGAAATGTCCTTAGATGAAATCTGGAAAGAAGCTTTCTGAGAAACTGCTCTGTGATGTGTGACTTCCACTAACAGAGTTACATCTGTATTTCGTGGATCTCTTTGTTAGCCTTATTTCTGTGGAATCTGAGAACAGATATTTCGGATCCCTTTGATGACTAAAGGGCCAAAGGAAATATCCTCCGATAACAAAGAAAAAGATGCTTTCTGAGAAACTTCTTTGTGTTCTGTGAAATCATCTCACAGAATTACATCTTTCCCCTCAAGAAGCCTTTCGCTAAGACAGTTCTTGTGGAATTGGCAAAGTGATATTTGGAAGCCCATAGAGGGCTATGGTGAAAAGGAAATATCCTCAGATGAAATCTGGAAAGATTCTTTCTGAGAAACTGCTTAGTGTTCAGTTAATTCATCTCACAGAGTTACATCTGTATATCGTGGATCTCTTTGCTAGCCTTATTTCTGTGGAATCTGAGAACAGATATTTCGGATCCCTTTGAAGACTATAGGGCCAAAGGAAATATCCTCTGATAACAAAGAGAAAGAAGCTTTCTGAGAAACTTCTTTGTGTTCTGTGAAATCATCTCACAGAGTTACAGCTTTCCCCTCAAGAAGCCTTTCGCTAAGACACTTCTTCTGGAATTGGCAAAGTGATATTTGGAAGCCCATAGAGGGCTATGGTAAAAAAGGAAATATCCTCAGATGAAATCTGGAATGAAGGTTTCTGAGAAACTGCTTAGTGTTCTGTTAATTCATCTCACAGAGTTACATCTGTATTTCGTGGATCTCTTTGCTAGCCTTATTTCTGTGGAATCTGAGAACAGATATTTCGGATCCCTTTAAAGACTATAGGGCCAAAGGAAATATCCTCCAATAACAAAGAGAAAGAAGCTTTCTGAGAAACTTCTTTGTGTTCTGTGAAATCATCTCACAGATTTACAGCTTTCTCCTCAAGAAGCCTTTCGCTAAGACAGTTCTTGTGGAATTGGCAAAGTGATATTTGCAAGCCCATAGAGGGCTATGGTGAAAAAGGAAATATCCTCAGATGAAATCTGGAAAGAAGCTTTCTGAGAAAATGCTCTGTGATGTGTGACTTCCACTCACAGAGTTACATCTGTATTTCGTGGATCTCTTTCCTAGCCTTATTTCTTTGGATTCTGAGAACAGATATTTCGGATCCCTTGGAAGACTATAGGGCCAAAGGAAATATCCTCCTATAACAAAGAGAAAGAAGCTTTATGAGAAACTTTTGTGTTCTGTGAAATCATCTCACAGAGTTACAGCTTTCCCCTCAAGAAGCCTTTCACTAAGACTGTTCTTGTGGAATTGGCAAAGTGATATTTGGAAGCCAATAGAGGGCTATGGCGAAAAAGGAAATATCCTCAGATGACATCTGGAAAGAAGCTTTCTGAGAAACTGCTTAGTGTTCTGTTAATTCATCTCACAGAGTTACATGTGTATATCGTGGATCTCTTTGATAGCCTTATTTCTGTGGAATCTGAGAACAGATATTTCGGATCCCTTTGACGACTATAGGTCCAAAGGAAATATCCTCCGATAACAAAGAGAAAGAAGCTTTCTGAGAAACTTCTTTGTGTTCTGTGAAATCATCTCACAGATTTACAGCTTTCCCTTCAAGAAGCCTTTCGCTAAGACAGTTCTTGTGGAATTGGCAAAGTGATATTTGGAAGCCCATAGAGGGCTATATTGAAAAGGAAATATCCTCAGATGAAATCTGGAAAGAGGCTTTCTGAGAAACTGCTTAGTGTTCCGGTAAGTCATCTCACAGAGTTACATCTGTATTTCGTGGATCTCTTTGCTAGCCTTATTTCTGTGGAATATGAGAACAGATATTTCGGATCCCTTTGAAGACTATAGGGCCAAAGGAAATATCCTCCGATAACAAAGAGAAAGAAGCTTTCTGAGAAACTCCTTTGTGTTCTGTGAAATCATCTCACTGAGTTACAGCTTTCTCCTCAAGAAGCCTTTCGCTAAGACAGTTCTTGTGGAATTGGCAAAGTGATATTTGGAAGCCCATAGAGGGCTATGGTGAAAAAGGAAATATCCTCAGATGAAATTTGGAAAGAAGCTTTCTGAGAAACTGCTCTGTGATGTGTGACTTCCACTCACAGAGTTACATCTGTATTTCGTGGATCTCTTTGCTAGCCTTATTTCTGTGGAATCTGAGAACAGGTATTTCGGATCCCTTTGAAGAGTATAGGGCCAAAGGAAATATCCTCCCATAACAAAGAGAAAGAAGCTTTCTGAGAAACTTCTTTGTGTTCTGTGAAATCATCTCACAGAGTTACAGCTTTCCCCTCAAGATCCTTTCGCTAAGACAGTTCTTATGGAATTGGCAAAGTGATATTTGTAAGCCCATAGAGGGCTATGGTGAAAAAGGAAATATCCTTAGATGAAATCTGGAAAGAAGCTTTCTGAGAAACTGCTCTGTGATGTGTGACTTCCACTCACAGAGTTACATCTGTATTTCGTGGATCTCTTTGTGTTCTGTATTTCTGTGGAATCTGAGAACAGATATTTCGGATCCCGTTGAAGAGTATAGGGCCAAAGGAAATATCCTCCGATAACAAAGAGAAAGAAGGTTTCTGAGAAACTTCTTTGTGTTCTGTGAAATCATCTCACAGAGTTACAGCTTTCCCCTCAAGAATCCTTTCGCTAAGACTGTTCTTGTGGAATTGGCAAAGTGATATTTAGAATCCACTAGAGGGCTATGTTGAAAAAAGGAAATATCCTCAGATGACATGTGGAAAGAAGCTTTCTGAGAAACTGCTTAGAGTTCAGTTAATTCATCTCACAGAGTTACATCTGTATATCGTGGATCTCTTTGCTAGCCTTATTTCTGTGGAATCTGAGAACAGATATTTCGGATCCCTTTGAAGACTATAGGGCCAAAGGAAATATCCTCCAATAACAAAGAGAAAGAAGCATTCTGAGAAACTTCTTTGTGTTCTGTGAAATCATCTCACTGAGTTACAGCTTTCCCTTCAAGAAGCCTTTAGCTAAGACAGTTCTTGTGGAATTGGCAAAGTGATATTTGGAAGCCCACAGAGGGCTATGGTGAAAAGGAAATATCCTCAGATGAAATCTGGAAAGAAGCTTTCTGAGAAACTGCTTAGTGTTCTGGTAAGTCATCTCACAGAGTTACATCTGTATTTCGTGGATCTCTTTGCTAGCCTTATTTCTGTGGAATATGAGAACAGATATTTCGGATCCCTTTGAAGTCTATAGGGCCAAAGGAAATATCCTCCGATAACAAAGAGAAAGAAGCTTTCTGAGAAACTTCTTTGTGTTCTGTGAAATCATCTCACTGAGTTACAGCTTTCCCCACAAGAAGCCTTTGGCTAAGAAACTTCTTGTGGAATTGGCAAAGTGATATTTGGAAGCCCATAGAGGGCTATGGTGAAAAAGGAAATATCCTCAGATGAAATCTGGAAAGAAGCTTTCTGAGAAACTGCTCTGTGATGTGTGACTTCCACTCATAGAGTTACATCTGTATTTCATGGATCTCTTTGCTAGCCTTATTTCTGTGGAATCTGAGAACAGATATTTCGGATCCCTTTGAAGACTATAGGGCCAAAGGAAATATCCTCCGATAACAAAGAGAAAGAAGCTTTCTGAGAAACTCCTTTGTGTTCTGTGAAATCATCTCACTGAGTTACAGCTTTCCCCTCAAGAAGCCTTTCGCTAAGACAGTTCTTGTGGAATTGGCAAAGTGATATTTGGAAGCCCATAGAGGGCTATGGTGAAAAAGGAAATATCCTCAGATGAAATTTGGAAAGAAGCTTTCTGAGAAACTGCTCTGTGATGTGTGACTTCCACTCACAGAGTTACATCTGTATTTCGTGGATCTCTTTGCTAGCCTTATTTCTGTGGAATCTGAGAACAGGTATTTCGGATCCCTTTGAAGAGTATAGGGCCAAAGGAAATATCCTCCCATAACAAAGAGAAAGAAGCTTTCTGAGAAACTTCTTTGTGTTCTGTGAAATCATCTCACAGAGTTACAGCTTTCCCCTCAAGATCCTTTCGCTAAGACAGTTCTTATGGAATTGGCAAAGTGATATTTGTAAGCCCATAGAGGGCTATGGTGAAAAAGGAAATATCCTTAGATGAAATCTGGAAAGAAGCTTTCTGAGAAACTGCTCTGTGATGTGTGACTTCCACTCACAGAGTTACATCTGTATTTCGTGGATCTCTTTGTGTTCTGTATTTCTGTGGAATCTGAGAACAGATATTTCGGATCCCGTTGAAGAGTATAGGGCCAAAGGAAATATCCTCCGATAACAAAGAGAAAGAAGGTTTCTGAGAAACTTCTTTGTGTTCTGTGAAATCATCTCACAGAGTTACAGCTTTCCCCTCAAGAATCCTTTCGCTAAGACTGTTCTTGTGGAATTGGCAAAGTGATATTTAGAATCCACTAGAGGGCTATGTTGAAAAAAGGAAATATCCTCAGATGACATGTGGAAAGAAGCTTTCTGAGAAACTGCTTAGAGTTCAGTTAATTCATCTCACAGAGTTACATCTGTATATCGTGGATCTCTTTGCTAGCCTTATTTCTGTGGAATCTGAGAACAGATATTTCGGATCCCTTTGAAGACTATAGGGCCAAAGGAAATATCCTCCAATAACAAAGAGAAAGAAGCTTTCTGAGAAACTTCTTTGTGTTCTGTGAAATCATCTCACTGAGTTACAGCTTTCCCTTCAAGAAGCCTTTAGCTAAGACAGTTCTTGTGGAATTGGCAAAGTGATATTTGGAAGCCCACAGAGGGCTATGGTGAAAAGGAAATATCCTCAGATGAAATCTGGAAAGAAGTTTTCTGAGAAACTGCTTAGTGTTCTGGTAAGTCATCTCACAGAGTTACATCTGTATTTCGTGGATCTCTTTGCTAGCCTTATTTCTGTGGAATATGAGAACAGATATTTCGGATCCCTTTGAAGTCTATAGGGCCAAAGGAAATATCCTCCGATAACAAAGAGAAAGAAGCTTTCTGAGAAACTTCTTTGTGTTCTGTGAAATCATCTCACTGAGTTACAGCTTTCCCCACAAGAAGCCTTTGGCTAAGAAACTTCTTGTGGAATTGGCAAAGTGATATTTGGAAGCCCATAGAGGGCTATGGTGAAAAAGGAAATATCCTCAGATGAAATCTGGAAAGAAGCTTTCTGAGAAACTGCTCTGTGATGTGTGACTTCCACTCATAGAGTTACATCTGTATTTCATGGATCTCTTTGCTAGCCTTATTTCTGTGGAATCTGAGAACAGATATTTCGGATCCCTTAGAAGACTATAGGGCCAAAGGAAATATCCTCCGATAACAAAGAGAAGGAAACTTTCTGAGAAACTTCTTTGTGTTCTGTGAAATCATCTCACAGAGTTACAGCTTTCCCCTCAAGAAGCCTTTCACTAAGACAGTTCTTATGGAATTGTCAGAGTGATATTTGGAAGCCCATAGAGGGCTATGGTGAAAAAGGAAATATCCTTAGATGAAATCTGGAAAGAAGCTTTCTGAGAAACTGCTCTGTGATGTGTGACTTCCACTAACAGAGTTACATCTGTATTTCGTGGATCTCTTTGTTAGCCTTATTTCTGTTGAATCTGAGAACAGATATTTCGGATCCCTTTGAAGACTATAGGGCCAAAGGAAATATCCTCCGATAACAAAGAGAAAGATGCTTTCTGAGAAACTTCTTTGTGTTCTGTGAAATCATCTCACAGAATTACATCTTTCCCCTCAAGAAGCCGTTCGTTAAGACACCTCTTCTGGAATTGGCAAAGTGATATTTGGAAGCCCATAGAGGGCTATGGTGAAAAAGGAAATATCCTCAGATTAAATCTGGAAAGAAGCTTTCTGAGAAACTGCCCTGTGATGTGTGACTTCCACTCACAGAGTTACATCTGTATTTCGTGGATCTCTTTGCTAGCCTTATTTCTGTGGAATCTGAGAACAGATATTTCGGATCCCATTGAAGACTACAGGGCCAAAGGAAATATCCTCTGATAACAAAGAGAAAGAAGTTTTCTGAGAAACTTCTTTGTGTTCTGTGAAATCATCTCACAGAGTTACAGCTTTCTCCTCAAGAAGCCTTTCGCTAAGATAGTTCTTGTGGAATTGGCAAAGTGATATTTGGAAGCCCATAGAGGGCTATGGTGAAAAAGGAAATATCCTCAGATGACATCTGGAAAGAAGCTTTCTGAGAAACTGCTTAGTGTTCTGTTAATTCATCTCACAGAGTTACATGTGTATATCGTGGATCTCTTTGCTAGCCTTATTTCTGTGGAATCTGAGAACAGATATATCGGATCCCTTTGAAGACTACAGGGCCAAAGGAAATATCCTCCGATAACAAAGAGAAAGAAGCTTTCTGAGAAACTTCTTTGTGTTCTGTGAAATCATCTCACAGATTTACAGCTTTCCCTTCAAGAAGCCTTTCGCTAAGGCAGTTCTTGTGGAATTGGCAAAGTGATATTTGGAAGCCCATAGAGGGCAATCTTGAAAAGGAAATATCCTCAGATGAAATCTGGAAAGAGGCTTTCTGAGAAACTGCTTAGTGTTCTGGTAAGTCATCTCACAGAGTTACATCTGTATTTCGTGGATCTCTTTGCTAGCCTTATTTCTGTGGAATATGAGAACAGATATTTCGGATCCCTTTGAAGACTATAGGGCCAAAGGAAATATCCTCCGATAACAAAGAGAAAGAAGCTTTCTGAGAAACTTCTTTGTGTTCTGTGAAATCATCTCACTGAGTTACAGCTTTCCCCTCAAGAAGCCTCTGGCTAAGAAACTTCTTGTGGAATTGGCAAAGCGATATTTGGAAGCCCATAGAGGGCTATGGTGAAAAAGGAAATATCCTCAGATGAAATTTGGAAAGAAGCTTTCTGAGAAACTGCTCTGTGATGTGTGACTTCCACTCACAGAGTTACATCTGTATTTCGTGGATCTCATTGCTAGCCTTATTTCTGTGGAATCTGAGAACAGGTATTTCGGATCCCTTTGAAGACTATAGGGCCAAATGAAATATCCTCCGATAACAAAGACAAAGAAGCTTTCTGAGAAACTTCTTTGTGTTCTGTGAAATCATCTCACAGAGTTACAGCTTTCCCCTCAAGATCCTTTCGCTAAGACAGTTCTTATGAAATTGGCAAAGTGATATTTGTAAGCCCATAGAGGGCTATGGTGAAAAAGGAAATGTCCTTAGATGAAATCTGGAAAGAAGCTTTCTGAGAAACTGCTCTGTGATGTGTGACTTCCACTAACAGAGTTACATCTGTATTTCGTGGATCTCTTTGTTAGCCTTATTTCTGTGGAATCTGAGAACAGATATTTCGGATCCCTTTGATGACTAAAGGGCCAAAGGAAATATCCTCCGATAACAAAGAAAAAGATGCTTTCTGAGAAACTTCTTTGTGTTCTGTGAAATCATCTCACAGAATTACATCTTTCCCCTCAAGAAGCCTTTCGCTAAGACAGTTCTTGTGGAATTGGCAAAGTGATATTTGGAAGCCCATAGAGGGCTATGGTGAAAAAGGAAATATCCTCAGATGAAATCTGGAAAGAAGCTTCCTGAGAAACTGCTCTGTGATGTGTGACTTCCACTCACAGAGTTACATCTGTATTTCGTGGATCTCTTTGCTAGCCTTATTTCTGTGGAATCTGAGAAAAGATATTTCGGATCCCTTTGAAGACTATAGGGACAAAGGAAATATCCTCCGATAACAAAGAGAAAGAAGCTTTCTGAGAAACTTCTTTCTGTTCTGTGAAATCATCTCATAGAGTAACAGCTTTCCCCTCAAGGAGCCTTTCGCTAAGACAGTTCTTGTGGAATTGGCAAAGTGATATTTGGAAGCCCATAGAGGGCTACGGTGAAAAAGGAAATATACTCAGATGAAATCTGGAAAGAAGCTTTCTGAGAAACTGCTTAGTGTTCTCTTATTTCATCTCACCGAGTTACATGTGTATATCGTGGATCTCTTTGCTAGCCCTATTTCTGTGGAATCTGAGAACAGATATTTCGGATCCCTTTGAAGAATATAGGGCCAAAGGAAATATCCTCCGATAACAAAGAGAAAGAAGCTTTCTGAGAAACTTCTTTGTGTTCTGTGAAATCATCTCACAGATTTAAAGCTTTCCCTTCAAGAAGCCTTTCGCTAAGACAGTTCTTGTGGAAATGGCAAAGTGATATTTGGAAGCCCATAGAGGGCTATGGTGAAAAAGGAAATATCCTCAGATGAAATCTGGAGAGAAGCTTTCTGAGAAACTGTTCTGTGATGTGTGACTTCCACTCACAGAGTTTCATCTGTATTTCGTGGATCTCTTTGTGTTCTGTATTTCTGTGGAATCTGAGAACAGATATTTCGGATCCCTTGGAAGACTATAGGGCCAAAGGAAATATCCTCCGATAACAAAGAGAAAGAAGCTTTCTGAGAAACTTCTTTGTGTTCTGAGAAATCATCTCACAGAGATGCAGCTTTCCCCTCAAGAAGCCTTTCACTAAGACAGTTCTTATGGAATTGTCAAAGTGATATTTGGAAGCCCATAGAGGGCTATGGTGAAAAAGGAAATATCCTTAGATGAAATCTGGAAAGAAGCTTTCTGAGAAACTGCTCTGTGATGTGTGACTTCCACTCACAGAGTTACATCTGTATTTCGTGGATCTCTTTGTTAGCCTTATTTCTGTGGAATCTGAGAACAGATATTTCGGATCCCTTGGAAGACTAAAGGGCCAAAGGAAATATCCTCCGATAACAAAGAGAAAGATGCTTTCTGAGAAACTTCTTTGTGTTCTGTGAAATCAACTCACAGAATTACATCTTTCCTCTCAAGAAGCCGTTCGCTAAGACAGTTCTTGTGGAATTGGCAAAGTGATATTTGGAAGCCCATAGAGGGCTATGGTGAAAAAGGAAATATCCTCAGATGAAATCTGGAAAGAAGCTTTCTGAGAAACTGCTCTGTGATGTGTGACTTCCACTCACAGAGTTACATCTGTATTTCGTGGATCTCTTTGCCAGCCTTATTTCTGTGGAATCTGAGAACAGATATTTCGGATCCCATTGAAGACTACAGGGCCAAAGGAAATATCCTCCGATAACAAAGAGAAAGAAGCTTTCTGAGAAACTTCTTTGTGTTCTGTGAAATCATCTCACAGAGTTACAGCTTTCCCCTCAAGAAGCCTTTCGCTAAGACAGTTCTTGTGGAATTGGCAAAGTGATATTTGGAATCCCCTAGAGGGCTATGGTGAAAAAAGGAAATATCCTCAGATGACATGTGGAAAGAAGCTTTCTGAGAAACTGCTTAGTGTTCAGTTAATTCATCTATAGAGTTACATCTGTATATCGTGGATCTCTTTGCTAGCCTTATTTCTGTGGAATATGAGAACAGATATTTCGGATCCCTTTGAAGACTATAGGGCCAAAGGAAATATCCTCCGATAACAAAGAGAAAGAAGCTTTCTGAGAAACTTCTTTGTGTTCTGTGAAATCATCTCACTGAGTTACAGCTTTCCCCTCAAGAAGCCTTTGGCTAAGAAACTTCTTGTGGAATTGGCAAAGTGATATTTGGAAGCCCTTAGAGGGCTATGGTGAAAAAGGAAATATCCTCAGATGAAATCTGGAAAGAAGCTTTCTGAGAAACTGCTCTGTGATGTGTGACTTCCACTCACAGAGTTTCATCTGTATTTCGTGGATCTCTTTGCTAGCCTTATTTCTGTGGAATCTGAGAACAGATATTTCGGATCCCTTTGAAGACTATAGGGCCAAAAGAAATATGCTCCGATAACAAAGAGAAAGAAGCTTTCTGAGAAACTTCTTTGTGTTCTGTGAAATCATCTCACAGAGTTACAGCTTTTCCCTCAAGATCCTTTCGCTAAGACAGTTCTTATGGAATTGGCAAAGTGATATTTGGAAGCCCATAGAGGGCTATGGTGAAAAAGGAAATATCCTTAGATGAAATCTGGAAAGAAGCTTTCTGAGAAACTGCTCTGTGATGTGTGACTTCCACTCACAGAGTTACATCTGTATTTCGTGGATCTCTTTGCTAGCCTGATTTCTGTGGAATCTGAGAACAGATATTTCGGATCCCTTGGAAGACTATAGGGCCCAAGGAAATATCCTCCGACAACAAAGAGAAAGAAGCTTTATGAGAAACTTCTTTGTGTTCTGTGAAATCATCTCACAGAGTTACAGCTTTCCCCTCAAGAAGCCTTTCGCTAAGACTGTTCTTGTGGAATTGGCAAAGTGATATTTGGAAGCCCATAGAGGGCTATGGTGAAAAAGGAAATATCCTCAGATGACATCTGGAAAGAAGCTTTCTGAGAAACTGCTTAGTGTTCTGTTAATTCATCTCACAGAGTTACATGTGTATATCGTGGATCTCTTTGCTAGCCTTATTTCTGTGGAATCTGAGAACAGATATTTCGGATCCCTTTGAAGACTATAGGACCAAAGGAAATATTCTCCGATAACAAAGAGAAAGAAGCTTTCTGAGAAACTTCTTTGTGTTCTGTGAAATCATCTCACTGAGTTACAGCTTTCCCCTCAAGAAGCTTTTGGCTAAGAAACTTCTTGTGGAATTGGCAAAGTGATATTTGGAAGCCCATAGAGGGCTATGATGAAAAAGGAAATATCCTCAGATGAAATCTGGAAAGAAGCTTTCTGAGAAACTGCTCTCTGATGTGTGACTTCCACTCACAGAGTTACATCTGTATTTCGTGGATCTCTTTGCTAGCCTTATTTCTGTGGAATCTGAGAACAGATATATCGGATCCCTTTGAAGACTATAGGGCCAAAGGAAATATCCTCCGATAACAAAGAGAAAGAAGTTTTCTGAGAAATTTCTTTGTGTTCTGTGAAATCATCTCACAGAGTTACAGCTTTCCCCTCAAGAAGCCTTTCGCTAAGACAGTTCTTGTGGAATTGGCAAAGTGATATTTGGAATCCCCTAGAGGGCTATGGTGAAAAAAGGAAATATCCTCAGATTACATGTGGAAAGAAGCTTTCTGAGAAACTGCTTAGTGTTCAGTTAATTCATCTACAGAGATACATCGGTATATCGTGGATCTCTTTGCTAGCCTTATTTCTGTGGAATATGAGAACAGATATTTCGGATCCCTTTGAAGACTATAGGGCCAAAGGAAATATCCTCCGATAACAAAGAGAAAGAAGCTTTCTGAGAAACTTCTTTGTGTTCTGTGAAATCATCTCACTGAGTTACCGCTTTCCCCTCAAGAAGCCTTTGGCTAAGAAACTTCTTGTGGAATTGGCAAAGTGATATTTGGAAGCCCTTAGAGGGCTATGGTGAAAAAGGAAATATCCTCAGATGAAATCTGGAAAGAAACTTTCTGAGAAACTGCTCTGTGATGTGTGACTTCCACTCACAGAGTTTCATCTGTATTTCGTGGATCTCTTTGCTAGCCTTATTTCTGTGGAATCTGAGAACAGATATTTCGGATCCCTTTGAAGACTATAGGGCCAAAAGAAATATGCTCCGATAACAAAGAGAAAGAAGCTTTCTGAGAAACTTCTTTGTGTTCTGTGAAATCATCTCACAGAGTTACAGCTTTTCCCTCAAGATCCTTTCGCTAAGACAGTTCTTATGGAATTGGCAAAGTGATATTTGGAAGCCCATAGAGGGCTATGGTGAAAAAGGAAATATCCTTAGATGAAATCTGGAAAGAAGCTTTCTGAGAAACTGCTCTGTGATGTGTGACTTCCACTCACAGAGTTACATCTGTATTTCGTGGATCTCTTTGTGTTCTGTATTTCTGTGGAATCTGAGAACAGATATTTCGGATCCCTTTGAAGCGTATAGGGCCAAAGGAAATATCCTCCGATAACAAAGAGAAAGAAGGTTTCTGAGAAACTTCTTTGTGTTCTGTGAAATCATCTCACAGAGTTACATCTTTCCCCTCAAGAATCCTTTCGCTAAGACTGTTCTTGTGGAATTGGCAAAGTGATATTTAGAATCCACTAGAGGGCTATGGTGAAAAAAGGAAATATCCTCAGATGACATGTGGAAAGAAGCTTTCTGAGAAACTGCTTAGAGTTCAGTTAATTCATCTCACAGAGTTACATCTGTATTTCGTGGATCTCTTTGCTAGCCTTATTTCTGTGGAATCTGAGAACAGATATTTCGGATCCCTTTGAAGACTATAGGGCCAAAGGAAATATCCTCCAATAACAAAGAGAAAGAAGCTTTCTGAGAAACTTCTTTGTGTTCTGTGAAATCATCTCACTGAGTTACAGCTTTCCCTTCAAGAAGCCTTTAGCTAAGACAGTTCTTGTGGAATTGGCAAAGTGATATTTGGAAGCCCACAGAGGGCTATGGTGAAAAGGAAATATCCTCAGATGAAATCTGGAAAGAAGCTTTCTGAGAAACTGCTTAGTGTTCTGGTTAGTCATCTCACAGACTTACATCTGTATTTCGTGGATCTCTTTGCTAGCCTTATTTCTGTGGAATATGAGAACAGATATTTCGGATCCCTTTGAAGACTATAGGGCCAAAGTAAATATCCTCCGATAACAAAGAGAAAGAAGCATTCTGAGAAACTTCTTTGTGTTCTGTGAAATCATCTCACTGAGTTACAGCTTTCCCCTCAAGAAGCCTTTGGCTAAGAAACTTCTTGTGGAATTGGCAAAGTGATATTTGGAAGCCCATAGAGGGCTATGGTGAAAAAGGAAATATCCTCAGATGAAATCTGGAAAGAAGCTTTCTGAGAAACTGCTCTGTGATGTGTGACTTCCACTCATAGAGTTACATCTGTATTTCGTGGATCTCTTTGCTAGCCTTATTTCTGTGGAATCTGAGAACAGATATTTCGGATCCCTTTGAACACTATAGGGCCAAAGGAAATATCCTCCGATAACAAAGAGAAAGAAACTTTCTGAGAAACTTCTTTGTGTTCTGTGAAATCATCTCACAGAGTTACAGCTTTCCCCTCAAGAAGCCTTTCACTAAGACAGTTCTTATGGAATTGTCAGAGTGATATTTGGAAGCCCATAGAGGGCTATGGTGAAAAAGGAAATATCCTTAGATGAAATCTGGAAAGAAGCTTTCTGAGAAACTGCTCTGTGATGTGTGACTTCCACTCACAGAGTTACATCTGTATTTCGTGGATCTCTTTGTTAGCCTTATTTCTGTGGAATCTGAGAACAGATATTACGGATCCCTTTGAAGACTATAGGGCCAAAGGAAATATCCTCCGATAACAAAGAGAAAGATGCTTTCTGAGAAACTTCTTTGTGTTCTGTGAAATCATCTCACAGAATTACATCTTTCCCCTCAAGAAGCCGTTCGTTAAGACACTTCTTCTGGAATTGGCAAAGTGATATTTGGAAGCCCATAGAGGGCTATGGTGAAAAAGGAAGTATCCTCAGATGAAATCTGGAAAGAAGCTTTCTGAGAAACTGCTCTGTGATGTGTGACTTCCACTCACAGAGTTACATATGTATTTCGTGGATCTCTTTGCTAGCCTTATTTCTGTGGATTCTGAGAACAGATATTTCGGATCCCTTGGAAGACTATAGGGCCCAAGGAAATATCCTCCTATAACAAAGAGAACGAAGCTTTATGAGAAACTTCTTTGTGTTCTGTGAAATCATCTCACAGAGTTACAGCTTTCCCCTCAAGAAGCCTTTCGCTAAGACTGTTCTTGTGGAATTGGCAAAGTGATATTTGGAAGCCAATAGAGGGCTATGGTGAAAAAGGAAATATCCTCAGATGACATCTGGAAAGAAGCTTTCTGAGAAACTGCTTAGTGTTCTGGTAAGTCATCTCACAGAGTTACATGTGTATATCGTGGATCTCTTTGCTAGCCTTATTTCTGTGGAATCTGAGAACAGGTATTTCGGATCCCTTTGAAGACTATAGGGCCAAAGGAAATATCCTCCGATAACAAAGAGAAAGAAGCTTTCTGAGAAACTTCTTTGTGTTCTGTGAAATCATCTCACAGATTTACAGCTTTCCCTTCAAGAAGCCTTTCGCTAAGACAGTTCTTGTGGAATTGGCAAAGTGATATTTGGAAGCCCATAGAGGGCAATCTTGAAAAGGAAATATCCTCAGATGAAATCTGGAAAGAGGCTTTCTGAGAAACTGCTTAGTGTTCTGGTAAGTCATCTCACAGAGTTACATCTGTATTTCGTGGATCTCTTTGCTAGCCTTATTTCTGTGGAATATGAGAACAGATATTTCGGATCCCTTTGAAGACTATAGGGCCAAAGGAAATATCCTCCGATAACAAAGAGAAAGAAGCTTTCTGAGAAACTTCTTTGTGTTCTGTGAAATCATCTCACTGAGTTACAGCTTTCCCCTCAAGAAGCCTTTGGCTAAGAAACTTCTTGTGGAATTGGCAAAGTGATATTTGGAAGCCCATAGAGGGCTATGGTGAAAAAGGAAATATCCTCAGATGAAATCTGGAAAGAAGCTTTCTGAGAAACTGCTCTGTGATGTGTGACTTCCACTCATAGAGTTACATCTGTATTTCGTGGATCTCTTTGCTAGCCTTATTTCTGTGGAATCTGAGAACAGATATTTCGGATCCTTTGAAGACTATAAGGCCAAAGGAAATATCCTCCGATAACAAAGAGAAAGAAACTTTCTGAGAAACTTCTTTGTGTTCTGTGAAATCATCTCACAGAGTTACAGCTTTCCCCTCAAGAAGCCTTTCACTAAGACAGTTCTTATGGAATTGTCAGAGTGATATTTGGAAGCCCATAGAGGGCTATGGTGAAAAAGGAAATATCCTTAGATGAAATCTGGAAAGAAGCTTTCTGACAAACTGCTCTGTGATGTGTGACTTCCACTCCCAGAGTTACATCTGTATTTCGTGGATCTCTTTGTGTTCTGTATTTCTGTGGAATCTGAGAACAGATATTTCGGATCCCTTTGAAGACTATAGGGCCAAAGGAAATATCCTCCGATAACAAAGAGAAAGAAGGTTTCTGAGAAACTTCTTTGTGTTCTGTGAAATCATCTCACAGAGTTACAGCTTTCCCCTCAAGAATCCTTTCGCTAAGACTGTTCTTGTGGAATTGGCAAAGTGATATTTAGAATCCACTAGAGGGCTATGGTGAAAAAAGGAAATATCCTCAAACGACATGTGGAAAGAAGCTTTCTGAGAAACTGCTTAGAGTTCAGTTAATTCATCTCACAGAGTTACATCTGTATATCGTGGATCTCTTTGCTAGCCTTATTTCTGTGGAATCTGAGAACAGATATTTCGGATCCCTTTGAAGACTATAGGGCCAAAGGAAATATCCTCCAATAACAAAGAGAAAGAAGCTTTCTGAGAAACTTCTTTGTGTTCTGTGAAATCATCTCACTGAGTTACAGCTTTCCCTTCAAGAAGCCTTTAGCTAAGACAGTTCTTGTGGAATTGGCAAAGTGATATTTGGAAGCCCACAGAGGGCTATGGTGAAAAGGAAATATCCTCAGATGAAATCTGGAAAGAAGCTTTCTGAGAAACTGCTTAGTGTTCTGGTAAGTCATCTCACAGACTTACATCTGTATTTCGTGGATCTCTTTGCTAGCCTTATTTCTGTGGAATATGAGAACAGATATTTCGGATCCCTTTGAAGACTATAGGGCCAAAGTAAATATCCTCCGATAACAAAGAGAAAGAAGCATTCTGAGAAACTTCTTTGTGTTCTGTGAAATCATCTCACTGAGTTACAGCTTTCCCCTCAAGAAGCCTTTGGCTAAGAAACTTCTTGTGGAATTGGCAAAGTGATATTTGGAAGCCCATAGAGGGCTATGGTGAAAAAGGAAATATCCTCAGATGAAATCTGGAAAGAAGCTTTCTGAGAAACTGCTCTGTGATGTGTGACTTCCACTCATAGAGTTACATCTGTATTTCGTGGATCTCTTTGCTAACCTTATTTCTGTGGAATCTGAGAACAGATATTTCGGATCCCTTTGAAGACTATAGGGCCAAAGAAAATATCCTCCGATAACAAAGAGAAAGAAACTTTCTGAGAAACTTCTTTGTGTTCTGTGAAATCATCTCACAGAGTTACAGCTTTCCCCTCAAGAAGCCTTTCACTAAGACAGTTCTTATGGAATTGTCAGAGTGATATTTGGAAGCCCATAGAGGGCTATGGTGAAAAAGGAAATATCCTTAGATGAAATCTGGAAAGAAGCTTTCTGAGAAACTGCTCTGTGATGTGTGACTTCCACTCACAGAGTTACATCTGTATTTCGTGGATCTCTTTGTTAGCCTTATTTCTGTGGAATCTGAGAACAGATATTTCGGATCCCTTTGAAGACTATAGGGCCAAAGGAAATATCCTCCGATAACAAAGAGAAAGATGCTTTCTGAGAAACTTCTTTGTGTTCTGTGAAATCATCTCACAGAATTACATCTTTCCCCTCAAGAAGCCGTTCGTTAAGACACTTCTTCTGGAATTGGCAAAGTGATATTTGGAAGCCCATAGAGGGCTATGGTGAAAAAGGAAATATCCTCAGATGAAATCTGGAAAGAAGCTTTCTGAGAAACTGCCCTGTGATGTGTGACTTCCACTCACAGAGTTACATCTCTATTTCGTGGATCTCTTTGCTAGCCTTATTTCTGTGGAATCTGAGAACAGATATTTCGGATCCCATTGAAGACTACAGGGCCAAAGGAAATATCCTCTGATAGCAAAGAGAAAGAAGCTTTCTGAGAAACTTCTTTGTGTTCTGTGAAATCATCTCACAGATTTACAGCTTTCTCCTCAAGAAGCCTTTCGCTAAGACAGTTCTTGTGGAATTGGCAAAGTGATATTTGGAAGCCCATAGAGGGCTATGGTGAAAAAGGAAATATCCTCAGATGAAATCTGGAAAGAAGCTTTCTGAGAAAATGCTCTGTGATGTGTGACTTCCACTCACAGAGTTACATATGTATTTCGTGGATCTCTTTGCTAGCCTTATTTCTGTGGCTTCTGAGAACAGATATTTCGGATCCCTTGGAAGACTATAGGGCCCAAGGAAATATCCTCCTATAACAAAGAGAACGAAGCTTTATGAGAAACTTCTTTGTGTTCTGTGAAATCATCTCACAGAGTTACAGCTTTCCCCTCAAGAAGCCTTTCGCTAAGACTGTTCTTGTGGAATTGGCAAAGTGATATTTGGAAGCCAATAGAGGGCTATGGTGAAAAAGGAAATATCCTCAGATGACATCTGGAAAGAAGCTTTCTGAGAAACTGCTTAGTGTTCTGTTAATTCATCTCACAGAGTTACATGTGTATATCGTGGATCTCTTTGCTAGCCTTATTTCTGTGGAATCTGAGAACAGATATATCGGATCCCTTTGAAGACTATAGGGCCAAAGGAAATATCCTCCGATAACAAAGAGAAAGAAGCTTTCTGAGAAACTTCTTTGTGTTCTGTGAAATCATCTCACAGATTTACAGCTTTCCCTTCAAGAAGCCTTTCGCTAAGACAGTTGTTGTGGAATTGACAAAGTGATATTTGGAAGCCCATAGAGGGCAATCTTGAAAAGGAAATATCCTCAGATGAAATCTGGAAAGAGGCTTTCTGAGAAACTGCTTAGTGTTCTGGTAAGTCATCTCACAGACTTACATCTGTATTTCGTGGATCTCTTTGCTAGCCTTATTTCTGTGGAATATGAGAACAGATATTTCGGATCCCTTTGAAGACTATAGGGCCAAAGGAAATATCCTCCGATAACAAAGAGAAAGAAGCTTTCTGAGAAACTTCTTTGTGTTCTGTGAAATCATCTCACTGAGTTACAGCTTTCCCCTCAAGAAGCCTTTGGCTAAGAAACTTCTTGTGGAATTGGCAAAGTGATATTTGGAAGCCCATAGAGGGCTATGGTGAAAAAGGAAATATCCTCAGATGAAATCTGGAAAGAAGCTTTCTGAGAAACTGCTCTGTGATGTGTGACTTCCACTCATAGAGTTACATCTGTATTTCGTGGATCTCTTTGCTAGCCTTATTTCTGTGGAATCTGAGAACAGATATTTCGGATCCTTTGAAGACTATGGGGCCAAAGGAAATATCCTCCGATAACAAAGAGAAAGAAACTTTCTGAGAAACTTCTTTGTGTTCTGTGAAATCATCTCACAGAGTTACAGCTTTCCCCTCAAGAAGCCTTTCACTAAGACAGTTCTTATGGAATTGTCAGAGTGATATTTGGAAGCCCATAGAGGGCTATGGTGAAAAAGGAAATATCCTTAGATGAAATCTGGAAAGATGCTTTCTGACAAACTGCTCTGTGATGTGTGACTTCCACTCCCAGAGTTACATCTGTATTTCGTGGATCTCTTTGTGTTCTGTATTTCTGTGGAATCTGAGAACAGATATTTCGGATCCCTTTGAAGACTATAGGGCCAAAGGAAATATCCTCCGATAACAAAGAGAAAGAAGGTTTCTGAGAAACTTCTTTGTGTTCTGTGAAATCATCTCACAGAGTTACAGCTTTCCCCTCAAGAATCCTTTCGCTAAGACTGTTCTTGTGGAATTGGCAAAGTGATATTTAGAATCCACTAGAGGGCTATGGTGAAAAAAGGAAATATCCTCAAACGACATGTGGAAAGAAGCTTTCTGAGAAACTGCTTAGAGTTCAGTTAATTCATCTCACAGAGTTACATCTGTATATCGTGGATCTCTTTGCTAGCCTTATTTCTGTGGAATCTGAGAACAGATATTTCGGATCCCTTTGAAGACTATAGGGCCAAAGGAAATATCCTCCAATAACAAAGAGAAAGAAGCTTTCTGAGAAACTTCTTTGTGTTCTGTGAAATCATCTCACTGAGTTACAGCTTTCCCTTCAAGAAGCCTTTAGCTAAGACAGTTCTTGTGGAATTGGCAAAGTGATATTTGGAAGCCCACAGAGGGCTATGGTGAAAAGGAAATATCCTCAGATGAAATCTGGAAAGAAGCTTTCTGAGAAACTGCTTAGTGTTCTGGTAAGTCATCTCACAGACTTACATCTGTATTTCGTGGATCTCTTTGCTAGCCTTATTTCTGTGGAATATGAGAACAGATATTTCGGATCCCTTTGAAGACTATAGGGCCAAAGTAAATATCCTCCGATAACAAAGAGAAAGAAGTATTCTGAGAAACTTCTTTGTGTTCTGTGAAATCATCTCACTGAGTTACAGCTTTCCCCTCAAGAAGCCTTTGGCTAAGAAACTTCTTGTGGAATTGGCAAAGTGATATTTGGAAGCCCATAGAGGGCTATGGTGAAAAAGGAAATATCCTCAGATGAAATCTGGAAAGAAGCTTTCTGAGAAACTGCTCTGTGATGTGTGACTTCCACTCATAGAGTTACATCTGTATTTCGTGGATCTCTTTGCTAACCTTATTTCTGTGCAATCTGAGAACAGATATTTCGGATCCCTTTGAAGACTATAGGGCCAAAGAAAATATCCTCCGATAACAAAGAGAAAGAAACTTTCTGAGAAACTTCTTTGTGTTCTGTGAAATCATCTCACAGAGTTACAGCTTTCCCCTCAAGAAGCCTTTCACTAAGACAGTTCTTATGGAATTGTCAGAGTGATATTTGGAAGCCCATAGAGGGCTATGGTGAAAAAGGAAATATCCTTAGATGAAATCTGGAAAGAAGCTTTCTGAGAAACTGCTCTGTGATGTGTGACTTCCACTCACAGAGTTACATCTGTATTTCGTGGATCTCTTTGTTAGCCTTATTTCTGTGGAATCTGAGAACAGATATTTCGGATCCCTTTGAAGACTATAGGGCCAAAGGAAATATCCTCCGATAACAAAGAGAAAGATGCTTTCTGAGAAACTTCTTTGTGTTCTGTGAAATCATCTCACAGAGTTACATCTTTCCCCTCAAGAAGCCGTTCGTTAAGACACTTCTTCTGGAATTGGCAAAGTGATATTTGGAAGCCCATAGAGGGCTATGGTGAAAAAGGAAATATCCTCAGATGAAATCTGGAAAGAAGCTTTCTGAGAAACTGCCCTGTGATGTGTGACTTCCACTCACAGAGTTACATCTCTATTTCGTGGATCTCTTTGCTAGCCTTATTTCTGTGGAATCTGAGAACAGATATTTCGGATCCCATTGAAGACTACAGGGCCAAAGGAAATATCCTCTGATAGCAAAGAGAAAGAAGCTTTCTGAGAAACTTCTTTGTGTTCTGTGAAATCATCTCACAGATTTACAGCTTTCTCCTCAAGAAGCCTTTCGCTAAGACAGTTCTTGTGGAATTGGCAAAGTGATATTTGGAAGCCCATAGAGGGCTATGGTGAAAAAGGAAATATCCTCAGATGAAATCTGGAAAGAAGCTTTCTGAGAAAATGCTCTGTGATGTGTGACTTCCACTCACAGAGTTACATATGTATTTCGTGGATCTCTTTGCTAGCCTTATTTCTGTGGCTTCTGAGAACAGATATTTCGGATCCCTTGGAAGACTATAGGGCCCAAGGAAATATCCTCCTATAACAAAGAGAACGAAGCTTTATGAGAAACTTCTTTGTGTTCTGTGAAATCATCTCACAGAGTTACAGCTTTCCCCTCAAGAAGCCTTTCGCTAAGACTGTTCTTGTGGAATTGGCAAAGTGATATTTGGAAGCCAATAGAGGGCTATGGTGAAAAAGGAAATATCCTCAGATGACATCTGGAAAGAAGCTTTCTGAGAAACTGCTTAGTGTTCTGTTAATTCATCTCACAGAGTTACATGTGTATATCGTGGATCTCTTTGCTAGCCTTATTTCTGTGGAATCTGAGAACAGATATATCGGATCCCTTTGAAGACTATAGGGCCAAAGGAAATATCCTCCGATAACAAAGAGAAAGAAGCTTTCTGAGAAACTTCTTTGTGTTCTGTGAAATCATCTCACAGATTTACAGCTTTCCCTTCAAGAAGCCTTTCGCTAAGACAGTTGTTGTGGAATTGACAAAGTGATATTTGGAAGCCCATAGAGGGCAATCTTGAAAAGGAAATATCCTCAGATGAAATCTGGAAAGAGGCTTTCTGAGAAACTGCTTAGTGTTCTGGTAAGTCATCTCACAGAGTTACATCTGTATTTCGTGGATCTCTTTGCTAGCCTTATTTCTGTGGAATATGAGAACAGATATTTCGGATCCCTTTGAAGACTATAGGGCCAAAGGAAATATCCTCCGATAACAAAGAGAAAGAAGCTTTCTGAGAAACTTCTTTGTGTTCTGTGAAATCATCTCACTGAGTTACAGCTTTCCCCTCAAGAAGCCTTTGGCTAAGAAACTTCTTCTGGAATTGGCAAAGTGATATTTGGAAGCCCATAGAGGGCTATGGTGAAAAAGGAAATATCCTCAGATGAAATCTGGAAAGAAGCTTTCTGAGAAACTGCTCTGTGATGTGTGACTTCCACTCATAGAGTTACATCTGTATTTCGTGGATCTCTTTGCTAGCCTTATTTCTGTGGAATCTGAGAACAGATATTTCGGATCCTTTGAAGACTATGGGGCCAAAGGAAATATCCTCCGATAACAAAGAGAAAGAAACTTTCTGAGAAACTTCTTTGTGTTCTGTGAAATCATCTCACAGAGTTACAGCTTTCCCCTCAAGAAGCCTTTCACTAAGACAGTTCTTATGGAATTGTCAGAGTGATATTTGGAAGCCCATAGAGGGCTATGGTGAAAAAGGAAATATCCTTAGATGAAATCTGGAAAGATGCTTTCTGACAAACTGCTCTGTGATGTGTGACTTCCACTCCCAGAGTTACATCTGTATTTCGTGGATCTCTTTGTGTTCTGTATTTCTGTGGAATCTGAGAACAGATATTTCGGATCCCTTTGAAGACTATAGGGCCAAAGGAAATATCCTCCGATAACAAAGAGAAAGAAGGTTTCTGAGAAACTTCTTTGTGTTCTGTGAAATCATCTCACAGAGTTACAGCTTTCCCCTCAAGAATCCTTTCGCTAAGACTGTTCTTGTGGAATTGGCAAAGTGATATTTAGAATCCACTAGAGGGCTATGGTGAAAAAAGGAAATATCCTCAAACGACATGTGGAAAGAAGCTTTCTGAGAAACTGCTTAGAGTTCAGTTAATTCATCTCACAGAGTTACATCTGTATATCGTGGATCTCTTTGCTAGCCTTATTTCTGTGGAATCTGAGAACAGATATTTCGGATCCCTTTGAAGACTATAGGGCCAAAGGAAATATCCTCCAATAACAAAGAGAAAGAAGCTTTCTGAGAAACTTCTTTGTGTTCTGTGAAATCATCTCACTGAGTTACAGCTTTCCCTTCAAGAAGCCTTTAGCTAAGACAGTTCTTGTGGAATTGGCAAAGTGATATTTGGAAGCCCACAGAGGGCTATGGTGAAAAGGAAATATCCTCAGATGAAATCTGGAAAGAAGCTTTCTGAGAAACTGCTTAGTGTTCTGGTAAGTCATCTCACAGACTTACATCTGTATTTCGTGGATCTCTTTGCTAGCCTTATTTCTGTGGAATATGAGAACAGATATTTCGGATCCCTTTGAAGACTATAGGGCCAAAGTAAATATCCTCCGATAACAAAGAGAAAGAAGTATTCTGAGAAACTTCTTTGTGTTCTGTGAAATCATCTCACTGAGTTACAGCTTTCCCCTCAAGAAGCCTTTGGCTAAGAAACTTCTTGTGGAATTGGCAAAGTGATATTTGGAAGCCCATAGAGGGCTATGGTGAAAAAGGAAATATCCTCAGATGAAATCTGGAAAGAAGCTTTCTGAGAAACTGCTCTGTGATGTGTGACTTCCACTCATAGAGTTACATCTGTATTTCGTGGATCTCTTTGCTAACCTTATTTCTGTGGAATCTGAGAACAGATATTTCGGATCCCTTTGAAGACTATAGGGCCAAAGAAAATATCCTCCGATAACAAAGAGAAAGAAACTTTCTGAGAAACTTCTTTGTGTTCTGTGAAATCATCTCACAGAGTTACAGCTTTCCCCTCAAGAAGCCTTTCACTAAGACAGTTCTTATGGAATTGTCAGAGTGATATTTGGAAGCCCATAGAGGGCTATGGTGAAAAAGGAAATATCCTTAGATGAAATCTGGAAAGAAGCTTTCTGAGAAACTGCTCTGTGATGTGTGACTTCCACTCACAGAGTTACATCTGTATTTCGTGGATCTCTTTGTTAGCCTTATTTCTGTGGAATCTGAGAACAGATATTTCGGATCCCTTTGAAGACTATAGGGCCAAAGGAAATATCCTCCGATAACAAAGAGAAAGATGCTTTCTGAGAAACTTCTTTGTGTTCTGTGAAATCATCTCACAGAATTACATCTTTCCCCTCAAGAAGCCGTTCGTTAAGACACTTCTTCTGGAATTGGCAAAGTGATATTTGGAAGCCCATAGAGGGCTATGGTGAAAAAGGAAATATCCTCAGATGAAATCTGGAAAGAAGCTTTCTGAGAAACTGCCCTGTTATGTGTGACTTCCACTCACAGAGTTACATCTCTATTTCGTGGATCTCTTTGCTAGCCTTATTTCTGTGGAATCTGAGAACAGATATTTCGGATCCCATTGAAGACTACAGGGCCAAAGGAAATATCCTCTGATAGCAAAGAGAAAGAAGCTTTCTGAGAAACTTCTTTGTGTTCTGTGAAATCATCTCACAGATTTACAGCTTTCTCCTCAAGAAGCCTTTCGCTAAGACAGTTCTTGTGGAATTGGCAAAGTGATATTTGGAAGCCCATAGAGGGCTATGGTGAAAAAGGAAATATCCTCAGATGAAATCTGGAAAGAAGCTTCCTGAGAAACTGCTCTGTGATGTGTGACATCCACTCACAGAGTTACATCTGTATTTCGTGGATCTCTTTGCTAGCCTTATTTCTGTGGAATCTGAGAAAAGATATTTCGGATCCCTTTGAAGACTATAGGGACAAAGGAAATATCCTCCGATAACAAAGAGAAAGAAGCTTTCTGAGAAACTTCTTTCTGTTCTGTGAAATCATCTCACAGAGTAACAGCTTTCCCCTCAAGAAGCCTTTCGCCTAGACCGTTCTTGTGGAATTGGCAAAGTGATATTTGGAAGCCCATAGAGGGCTACGGTGAAAAAGGAAATATACTCAGATGAAATCTGGAAAGAAGCTTTCTGAGAAACTGCTTAGTGTTCTCTTATTTCATCTCACCGAGTTACATGTGTATATCGTGGATCTCTTGGCTAGCCCTATTTCTGTGGAATCTGAGAACAGATATTACGGATCCCTTTGAAGAATATAGGGCCAAAGGAAATATCCTCCGATAACAAAGAGAAAGAAGCTTTCTGAGAAACTTCTTTGTGTTCTGTAAAATCATCTCACAGATTTAAAGCTTTCCCTTCAAGAAGCCTTTCGCTAAGACAGTTCTTATGGAATTGGCAAAGTGATATTTGGAAGCCCATAGAGGGCTATGGTGAAAAAGGAAATATCCTCAGATGAAATCTGGAGAGAAGCTTTCTGAGAAACTGTTCTGTGATGTGTGACTTCCTCTCACAGAGTTACATCTGTATTTCGTGGATCTCTTTGTGTTCTGTATTTCTGTGGAATCTGAGAACAGATATTTCGGATCCCTTTGAAGAGTATAGGGCCAAAGGAAATATCCTCCGATAACAAAGAGAAAGAAACTTTCTGAGAAACTTCTTTGTGTTCTGTGAAATCATCTCACAGAGTTACAGCTTTCCCCTCAAGAAGCCTTTCACTAAGACAGTTCTTATGGAATTGTCAAAGTGATATTTGGAAGCCCATAGAGGGCTATGGTGAAAAAGGAAATATCCTTAGATGAAATCTGGAAAGAAGCTTTCTGAGAAACTGCTCTGTGATGTGTGACTTCCACTCACAGAGTTACATCTGTATTTCGTGGATCTCTTTGTTAGCCTTATTTCTGTGGAATCTGAGAACAGATATTTCGGATCCCTTTGAAGACTAAAGGGCAAAAGGAAATATCCTCCGATAACAAAGAGAAAGATGCTTTCTGAGAAACTTCTTTGTGTTCTGTGAAATCATCTCACAGAATTACATCTTTCCCCTCAAGAAGCCGTTCGCTAAGACAGTTCTTGTGGAATTGGCAAAGTGATATTTGGAAGCCCATAGAGGGCTATGGTGAAAAAGGAAATATCCTCAGATGAAATCTGGAAAGAAGCTTTCTGAGAAACTGCTCTGTGATGTGTGACTTCCACTCACAGAGTTACATCTGTATTTCGTGGATCTCTTTGCCAGCCTTATTTCTGTGGAATCCGAGAACAGATATTTCGGATCCCATTGAAGACTACAGGGCCAAAGGAAATATCCTCCGATAACAAAGAGAAAGAAGCTTTCTGAGAAACTTCTTTGTGTTCTATGAAATCATCTCACAGAGTTACAGCATTCCCCTCAAGAAGCCTTTCGCTAAGACACTTCTTCTGGAATTGGCAAAGTGATATTTGGAAGCCCATAGAGGGCTATGGTGAAAAAGGAAATATCCTTAGATGAAATCTGGAAAGAAGCTTTCTGAGAAACTGCTCTGTGATGTGTGACTTCCACTCACAGAGTTACATCTGTATTTCGTGGATCTGTTTGTTAGCCTTATTTCTGTGGAATCTGAGAACAGATATTTCGGATCCCTTTGAAGACTAAAGGGCCAAAGGAAATATCCTCCGATAACAAAGAGAAAGATGCTTTCTGAGAAACTTCATTGTGTTCTGTGAAATCATCTCACAGAATTACATCTTTCCCCTCAAGAAGCCTTTCGCTAAGACAGTTCTTGTGGAATTGGCAAAGTGATATTTGGAAGCCCATAGAGGGCTATGGTGAAAAAGGAAATATCCTCAGATGAAATCTGGAAAGAAGCTTCCTGAGTAACTGCTCTGTGATGTGTGACTTCCACTCACAGAGTTACATCTGTATTTCCTGGATCTCTTTGCTAGCCTTATTTCTGTGGAATCTGAGAAAAGATATTTCGGATCCCTTTGAAGACTATAGGGCCAAAGGAAATATCCTCCGATAACATAGAGAAAGAAGCTTTCTGAGAAACTTCTTTGTGTTCTGTGAAATCATCTCACAGAGTTACAGCCTTCCCCTCAAGAAGCCTTTCGATAAGACACTTCTTGTGGAATTGGCAAAGTGATATTTGGAAGCCCATAGAGGGCTATGGTGAAAAAGGAATTATCCTCAGATGACATCTGGAAAGAAGCTTTCTGAGAAACTGCTTAGTGTTCTGTTAATTCATCTCACAGAGTTACATGTGTATATCGTGGATCTCTTTGCTAGCCCTATTTCTCTGGAATCTGAGAACAGATATTTCGGATCTCTTTGAAGAATATAGGGCCAAAGGAAATATCCTCCGATAACAAAGAGAAAGAAGCTTTCTGAGAAACTTCTTTGTGTTCTGTGAAATCATCTCACAGATTTAAAGCTTTCCCTTCAAGAAGCCTTTCGCTAAGACAGTTCTTGTGGAATTGGCAAAGTGATATTTGGAAGCCCATAGAGGGCTATGGTGAAAAAGGAAATATCCTCAGATGAAATCTGGAAAGAAGCTTTCTGAGAAACTGCTTAGTGTTCTGGTAAGTCATCTCACAGAATTACATCTGTATTTCGAGGATCTCTTTGCTAGCCTTATTTCTGTGGAATATGAGAACAGATATTTCGGATCCCTTTGAAGACTCTAGGGCCAAAGGAAATATCCTCCGATAACAAAGAGAAAGAAGATTTCTGAGAAACTTCTTTGTGTTCGGTGAAATCATCTCACTGAGTAACAGCTTTCCCCTCAAGAAGCCTTTCGCTAAGTCAGCTCTTGTGGAATTGGCAAAGTGATATTTGGAAGCCCATAGAGGGCTATGGTGAAAAAGGAAATATCCTCAGATGAAATCCGGAAAGAAGCTTTCTGAGAAACTGCTCTGTGATGTGTGACTTCCACTCACAGAGTTACATCTGTATTTCGTGGATCTCTTTGCTTGCGTTATTTCTGTGGAATCTGAGAAAAGATATTTCGGATCCCTTTGAAGACTATAGGGCCAAAGGAAATATCCTCCGATAACAAAGAGAAAGAATCTTTCTGAGAAACTTCTTTGTGTTCTGTGAAATCATCTCACAGAGTTAAAGCTTTCCCCTCAAGAAACCTTTCGCTAAGACACTTCTTCTGGAATTGGCAAAGTGATATTTGGAAGCCCATAGAGGGCTATGGTAAAAAAGGAAATATCCTCAGATGAAATCTGGAAAGAAGCTTTCTGAGAAACTGCTTAGTGTTCTGTTAATTCATCTCACAGAGTTACATCTGTATTTCGTGGATCTCTTTGCTAGCCTTATTTCTGTGGAATCTGAGAACAGATATTTCGGATCCCTTTGAAGACTATAGGGCCAAAGGAAATATCCTCCGATAACAAAGAGAAAGAAGCTTTCTGAGAAACTTCTTTGTGTTCTGTGAAATCATCTCACAGAGTTACAGTTTTCCCTCAAGAAGCCTTTCGCTAAGACAGTTCTTGTGGAATTGGCAAAGTGATAGTTGGAAGCCCATAGAGGGCTATGGTGAAACAGGAAATATCCTCAGATGAAATCTGGAAAGAAGCTTTCTGAGAAACTGCTCTGTGATGTGTGACTTCCACTCACAGAGTTACATCTGTATTTCGTGGATCACTTTGCTAGCCTTATTTCTGTGGATTCTGAGAACAGATATTTCGGATCCCTTGGAAGACTATAGGGCCCAAGGAAATATCCTCCGACAACAAAGAGAAAGAAGCTTTATGAGAAACTTCTTTGAGTTCTGTGAAATCATCTCACAGAGTTACAGCTTTCCCCTCAAGAAGCCTTTCGCTAAGACTGTTCTTGTGGAATTGGCAAAGTGATATTTGGAAGCCAATAGAGGGCTATGGTGAAAAAGGAAATATCCTCAGATGACATCTGGAAAGAAGCTTTCTGAGAAACTGCTTAGTGTTCTGTTAATTCATCTCACAGAGTTACATGTGTATATCGTGGATCTCTTTGCTAGCCTTATTTCTGTGGAATCTGAGAACAGATATTTCGGATCCCTTTGAAGACTATAGGGCCAAAGGAAATATCCTCCGATAACAAAGAGAAAGAAGCTTTCTGAGAAACTTCTTTGTGTTCTGTGAAATCATCTCACTGAGTTACAGCTTTCCCCTCAAGAAGCCTTTGGCTAAGAAACTTCTTGTGGAATTGGCAAAGTGATATTTGGAAGCCCATAGAGGGCTATGATGAAAAAGGAAATATCCTCAGATGAAATCTGGAAAGAAGCTTTCTGAGAAACGGCTCTCTGATGTGTGACTTCCACTCACAGAGTTACATCTGTATTTCGTGGATCTCTTTGCTAGCCTTATTTCTGTGGAATCTGAGAACAGATATTTCGGATCCCTTTGAAGACTATAGGGCCCAAGGAAATATCCTCCGATAACAAAGAGAAAGAAGCTTTCTGAAAAACTTCTTTGTGTTCTGTGAAATCATCTCACAGAGATACAGCTTTCCCCTCAAGAATCCTTTCGCTAAGACTGTTCTTGTGGAAATGGCAAAGTGATATTTGGAATCCCCTAGAGGGCTATGGTGAAAAAAGGAAATATCCTCAGATGACATGTGGAAAGAAGCTTTCTGAGAAACTGCTTAGTGTTCAGTTAATTCATCTCACAGAGTTACATCTGTATATCGTGGATCTCTTTGCTAGCCTTATTTCTGTGGAATCTGAGAACAGATATTTCGGATCCCTTTGAGGACTATAGGGCCAAAGGAAATATCCTCCGATAACAAAGAGAAAGAAACTTTCTGAGAAACTTCTTTGTGTTCTGTGAAATCATCTCACAGAGTTACAGCTTTCCCCTCAAGAAGCCTTTCACTAAGACAGTTCTTATGGAATTGTCAAAGTGATATTTGGAAGCCCATAGAGGGCTATGGTGAAAAAGGAAATATCCTTAGATGAAATCTGGAAAGAAGCTTTCTGAGAAACTGCTCTGTGATGTGTGACTTCCACTCACAGAGTTACATCTGTATTTCGTGGATCTCTTTGTTAGCCTTATTTCTGTGGAATCTGAGAACAGATATTTCGGATCCCTTTGAAGACTAAAGGGCAAAAGGAAATATCCTCCGATAACAAAGAGAAAGATGCTTTCTGAGAAACTTCTTTGTGTTCTGTGAAATCATCTCACAGAATTACATCTTTCCCCTCAAGAAACCGTTCGCTAAGACAGTTCTTGTGGAATTGGCAAAGTGATATTTGGAAGCCCATAGAGGGCTATGGTGAAAAAGGAAATATCCTCAGATGAAATCTGGAAAGAAGCTTTCTGAGAAACTGCTCTGTGATGTGTGACTTCCACTCACAGAGTTACATCTGTATTTCGTGGATCTCTTTGCCAGCCTTATTTCTGTGGAATCTGAGAACAGATATTTCGGATCACATTGAAGACTACAGGGCCAAAGGAAATATCCTCCGATAACAAAGAGAAAGAAGCTTTCGAAGAAACTTCTTTGTGTTCTATGAAATCATCTCACAGAGTTACAGCTTTCCCCTCAAGAAGCCTTTCGCTAAGACACTTCTTCTGGAATTGGCAAAGTGATATTTGGAAGCCCATAGAGGGCTATGTTGAAAAAGGAAATATCCTTAGATGAAATCTGGAAAGAAGCTTTCTGAGAAACTGCTCTGTGATGTGTGACTTCCACTCACAGAGTTACATCTGTATTTCGTGGATCTGTTTGTTAGCCTTATTTCTGTGGAATCTGAGAACAGATATTTCGGATCCCTTTGAAGACTAAAGGGCCAAAGGAAATATCCTCCGATAACAAAGAGAAAGATGCTTTCTGAGAAACTTCATTGTGTCCTGTGAAATCATCTCACAGAATTACATCTTTCCCCTCAAGAAGCCTTTCGCTAAGACAGTTCTTGTGGAATTGGCAAAGTGATATTTGGAAGCCCATAGAGGCCTATGGTGAAAAAGGAAATATCCTCAGATGAAATCTGGAAAGAAGCTTTCAGAGAAACTGCTCTGTGATGTGTGACTTCCACTCACAGAGTTACATCTGTATTTCGTGGATCTCTTTGCTAGCCTTATTTCTGTGGAATCTGAGAAAAGATATTTCGGATCCCTTTGAAGACTGTAGGGCCAAAGGAAATATCCTCCGATAACAAAGAGAAAGTAGCTTTCTGAGAAACTTCTTTCTGTTCTGTGAAATCATCTCACAGAGTAACAGCTTTCCCCTCAAGAAGCCTTTAGCTAAGACAGTTCTTGTGGAATTGGCAAAGTGATATTTGGAAGCCAATAGAGGGCTATGGTGAAAAAGGAAATATCCTCAGACGAAATCTGGAAAGAAGCTTTCTGAGAAACCGCTTAGTGTTCTCTTAATTCATCTCACAGAGTTACATCTGCATTTCGTGGATCTCTTTGCTAGCCTTATTTCTGTGGAATCTGAGAACAGATATTTCGGATCCCTTTGAAGACTATAGGGCCAAAGGGAATATCCTCCGATAACAAAGAGAAAGAAACTTTCTGAGAAACTTCTTTGTGTTCTGTGAAATCATCTCACAGAGTTACAGCTTTCCCCTGAAGAAGCCTTTCGCTAAGACACTTCTTGTGGAATTGGCAAAGTGATATTTAGAAGCCCATAGAGGGCTATGGTGAAAAAGGAAATATCCTCAGATGAAATCTGGAAAGAAGCTTTCTGAGAAACTGCTTAGCGTTCTGTTAATTCGTCTCACAGACTTACAACAATGTTTCGTGGATCTCTTTGCTAGCCTTATTTCTGTGGAATCTGAGAACAGATATTTCGGATCCCTTTGAAGACTATAGGGCCAAAGGAAATATCCTCAGATATCAAAGAGAAAGAAGCTTTCTGAGAAACTTCTTTGTGTTCTGTGAAATCATCTCACAGAGTTACAGCTTTCCGTCAAGAAGCCTTTCGCTAAGACACTTCTTGTGGTATTGGCAAAGTGATATTTGGAAGCCCATAGAGCTCAATGGTGAAAAAGGAAAATACTCAGATGAAATCTGGAAAGAAGCTTTCTGAGAAACTGCTTAGTGTTCTGTTAATTCATCTCATAGAGTTACATCTTTATTTCGTGGATCACTTTGCTAGACTTATTTCTGTGGAATCTGAGAACAGATGAATCGGATCCCTTTGAAGACCATAGGGCCAAAGTAAATATCCTCCGATAACAAAGAGAAAGGAGCTTTCTGAGAAACTTCTTTGTGTTCTGTGAAATCATCTCACAGAGTTACAGCTTTCCCCTCAAGAAGCCTTTCGCTAAGACACTTCTTGTGGAATTGGCAAAGTGATATTTGGAAGGCAATAGAGGGCTATGGTGAAAAAGGAAATATCCACAGATGAAATCTGGAAAGAAGCTTTCTGAGAAACTGCTTAGTGTTCTGTTAATTCAACTCACAGACTTACAACAGTACTTCGTGGATCTCTTTGCAAGCCTTATTTCTGTGGAATGTGAGAAAGATATTTCTGATATCTTTGAAGACTATAGGACCAAAGGAAAAATCCTCCGACAACAAAGAGAAAGAAGCTTTCTGAGAAACCTCTTTGTGTTCTGTGAAATCATCTCACAGCGTTACATCTTTCCCCTCAAGAAGCCTTTCGCTAAGTCAGTTCTCGTGGAATTGGCAAAGTGATATTTGAAAGCCCATAGAGGGCTATGGTGAAAAAGGAAATATCCTCAGATGAAATCTGGAAAGAAGCTTTCTGAGAAACTGCTCTGTGATGTGTGACTTCCACTCACAGAGTTACATCTGTATTTCGTGGATCTCTTTGCTAGCCTTATTTCTGTGGAATCTGAGAACAGATATTTCGGATCCCTTTGAAGACTATAGGGCCAAAGGAATTTTCCTCCGATAACAAAGAGAAAGAAGCTTTCTGAGAAACTTCTTTATGTTCCGTGAAATTATCTCAAAGAGTTACAGCTTTCACCTCAAGAAGCCTTTCGCTAAGACAGTTCTTGTGGAATTGGCAAAGTGATATTTGGAAGCCCGTAGAGGGCTATGGTGAAAAAGGAAATATCCTCAGATGAAATCTGGAAAGAAGCTTTCTGAGAAACTGCTTAGTGTTCTGTTAATTCATCTCACAGAGTTCCGTCTGTATTTCGTGGATCTCTTTCCTAGCCTTATATCTTTAGAATCTGAGAACAAACGTTTCGGATCCCTTTGAAGACTACAGAGCAAAAGGAAATATCCTCCGATAACAAAGAGAAAGAAGCTTTCTGAGAAACTGCTTTGTGTTCTGTGAAATCATCTCACAGAGTTACCGCTTTCCCCTCAAAAAGCCTTTCGTTTAGACAGTTCTTGTGGAATTGGCAAAGTGATATTTGGAAGCCCTTAGAGGGCTATGGTGAAAAAGGTAACATCGTCAGATGATATCTGGAAGGAAGCTTTCTGAGAAACTGCTTAGTGTTCTGTTAATTCATCTCACAGAGTTACATCTGTATTTCGTGGATCTCTTTGCTAGCCTTATTTCTGTGGAATCTGAGAACAGATATTTCGGATCCCTTTGAAGACTATAGGGCCAAAGGAAATATCCTCCGATAACAAAGAGAAAGAAGCTTTCTGAGAAACTTCTTTGTGTTCTGTGAAATCATCTCACAGAGTTACATCTTTCCCCTCAAGAAGCCTTTCGCTAAGTCAGTTCTTTTGGAATTGACAAAGTGATATTTGGAAGCCCATAGAGGGCTATGGTGAAAAAGGAAATATCCTAAGATGAAATCTGGAAAGAAGCTTTCTGAGAAACTGCTTAGTGCTCTGTTAATTCATCTCACAGAGTTACATCTGTATTTCGAGGATCTCCTTGCTAGCCTTATTTCTGTGGAATCTGAGAACAGATGTTTCGGATCCCTTTGAAGACTCTAGGGCCAAAGGAAATATCCTCCGATAACAAATAGAAAGAAGCTTTCAGAGAAACATCTTTGTGTTCTGTGAAATCATCTCACAGAGTTACAGCTTTCCCCTCAAGAAGCCTTTCGTTAAGACACTTCTTGTGGAATTGCCAAAGTGATATTTGGAAGCCCATAGAGGGCTATGGTGAAAAAGGAAATATCCTCAGATGACATCTGGAAAGAAGCTTTCTGAGAAACTGCTTAGTGTTCTGTTAATTCATCTCACAGAGTTTTATCTGCATTTCGTGGATGTCTTTGCTAGCCTTATTTCTGTGGAATCTGAGAACAGATATTTCGGATCCCTTTGAAGACTATAGGGCCAAAGGAAATATCCTCCGATAACAAAGAGAAAGAAGCTTTCTGAGAAACTTCTTTGTGCCCTGTGAAATCATCTCACAGAGTTACAGCTTTCCCCTCAAGAAGCCGTTCGCTAAGACAGTTCTTGTGGAATTGACAAAGTGATATTTGGAAGCCAAAAGAGGGTTATGGTGAAAAAGGAAATATCCTCAGATGAAATCTGGAAAGAAGCTTTCTGAGAAACTGCTCTGTGATGTGTGACTTCCACTCACAGAGTTACATCTGTATTTCGTGGATCTCTTTGCTAGCCTTATTACTGTGGAATCTGAGAACAGATATTTCGGATCCCTTTGAAGACTATAGGGCCAAAGGAATTTTCCTCCGATAACAAAGAGAAAGAAGCTTTCTGAGAAACTTCTTTGTGTTCCGTGAAATCATCTCACAGAGTTACAGCTTTCAACTCAAGAAGCCTTTCGCTAAGACAGTTCTTGTGGAATTGGCAAAGTGATATTTGGAAGCCCGTAGAGGGCTATGATGAAAAAGGAAATATCCTCAGATGAAATCTGGAAAGAAGCTTTCTGAGAAACTGCTTAGTGTTCTGTTAATTCATCTCACAGAGTTCCGTCTGTATTTCGTGGATCTCTTTCCTAGCCTTATATCTTTAGAATCTGAGAACGAACGTTTCGGATCCCTTTGAAGACTACAGAGCCAAAGGAAATATCCTCCGATAACAAAGAGAAAGAAGCTTTCTGAGAAACTTCTTTGTGTTCTGTGAAATCATCTCACAGAGTTACCGCTTTCCCCTCAAAAAGACTTTCGTTTAGACAGTTCTTGTGGAATTGGCACAGTGATATTTGGAAGCCCATAGAGGGCTATGGTGAAAAAGGTAATATCGTCAGATGATATCTGGAAAGAAGCTTTCTGAGAAACTGCTTAGTGTTAAGTTAATTCAACTCACAGAGTTACATCTGTATTTCGTGGATCTCTTTGCTAGGCTTATTTCTGTGGAATCTGAGAACAAATATTTCGGATCCCTTTGAAGACTATAGGGCCAAAGGAAATATCCTCTGATAACAAAGATAAGGAAGCTTTCTGAGAAACTTCTTTGTGTTCTGTGAAATCATCTCACAGAGTTACAGCTTTCCCCTCAAGAAGCCTTTCCCTGAGACAGTTCTTGTGGAATCGGCAAAGTGATATTTGGAAGCCCATAGAGGGCTATGGTGAAAAAGGAAACATCCTTCGACGAAATCTGGAAAGAAGCTTTCTGAGAAACTGCTTTGTGTTCTGTTAATTCAACTCACAGACTTACAACAGAACTTCGTGGATCTCTTTGCTAGCCTTATATCTGTGGAATCCGAGAAAGGTATTTCTGATATCTTTGAAGACTATAAGACCAAAGGAAAAATCCCCCGATAACAAAGAGAAAGAAGCTTTCTGAGAAACTTCTTTGTGTTTTGTGAAATCATCTCACAGAGTTACAGCTTTCCCCTCAAGAAGCCTTTCGCTAAGTCAGTTCTTGTGGAATTGGCAAAGTGATATTTGGAAGCCCATAGAGGGCTATGGTGAAAAAGGAAATATCCTCAGATGAAATCTGGAAAGAAGCTTTCTGAGAAACTGCTCTGTGATGTGTGACTTCCACTCACAGAGTTACATCTGAATTTCGTAGATCTCTTTGCTCGCCTTATTTCTGTGGAATCTGAGAACAGATATTTCGGATCCCTTTGAAGACTATAGGGCCAAAGGAAATATCCTCCGATAACAAAGAGAAAGAAGCTTTCTGAGAAACGTCTTTGTGTTCTGTGAAATCATCTCACAGAGTTACTGCTTTCCCCTCCAGAAGCCTTTCGCTAAGACAGCTCTTGTGGAATTGCCAAAGAGATATTTGGAAGCCCATAGGGGGCTATGGTGAAAAAGGAAATATCCTCAGATGAAATCTGGAAAGAAGCTTTCTGAGAAACTGCTCTGTGATGTGTGACTTCCACACGCAGAGTTACATCTCTTTTTCGTGGATCTCTTGTGTAGACTTATTTCTGTGGAATCTGAGAACAGATATTTCGGATCCCTTTGAAGCCCATAGGGCCAAAGGAAATATCATCCGATAACAAAGAGAAAGAAGCTTTCTGAGAAACTTCTTTGTGTTCTGTGAAATCATCTCACAGAGTTACAGCTTTCCCCTCAAGAAGCCTTTCGCTAAGACACTTCTTGTGGAATTGGCAAAGTGATATTTGGAAGCCCATAGAGGGCTATGGTGAAATAGGAAATATCCTCAGATGAAATCTGGAAAGAAGGTTTCTGAGAAACTGCTTAGTGTTCTGTTAATTCATCTCACAGAGTTACATCTGTATTACGTGGATCTCTGGGGTAGCCTTATTTCTGTGGAATCTGAGAACAGATATTTCGGATCCCTTTGAAGACTATAGGGCCAAAGGAAATATCCTCCGATAACAAAGAGAAAGAAGCTTTCTGAGAAACTTCTTTGTGTTCTGTGAAATCATCTCACAGAATTACAGCTTTCCCCTCAAGAAGCCTTTCGCTAAGACACTTCTTGTGGAATTGGCAAAGTGATATTTGGAAGCCCTTAGAGGGCTATGGTGAAAAAGGAAATATCCTCAGATGAAATCTGGAAAGAAGCTTCCTCAGAAACTGCTTAGTGTTCTGTTAATTCATCTCACAGAGTTACATCTGTATTTCGTGGATCTCTTTGCTAGCCTTATTTCTGTGGAATCTGAGAACAGATATTTCGGATCCCTTTGAAGACTATAGGGCCAAAGGAAATATCCTCGGATAACAAAGAGAAAGAAGCTCTCTGAGAAAATTCTTTGTGTTCTGTGAAATCATCTCACAGAGTTACAGCATTCCCCTCAAGAAGCCTTTTGCTAAGTCAGCCCTTGTGCAATTGGCAAAGTGATATTTGTAGGCCCATAGAGGGCTATGGTGAAAAAGGAAATATCCTCAGATGAAATCTGGAAAGCTTTCCGAGTAACTGCTCTGTGATGTGGGACTTTCACACACAGAGTTACAAATGTATTTCGTGGATCTCTTTGCTAGCCTTATTTCTGTGGAATCTGAGAACAGATATTTCGGATCCCTTTGAAGACTATAGGGCCAAAGGAAATATCCTCCGATAACAAAGAGAAAGAAGCTTTCTGAGAAACTTCTATGTGTTCTGTGAAATCATCTCACAGAGTTACAGCTTTCCCCTCAAGAAACCTTTCGCTAAGACACTTCTTGTGGAATTGGCAAAGTGATACTTGGAAGCCCTTAGAGGGCTATGTTGAGAAAGGAAATATCCTCAAATGAAATCTGGAAAGAAGCTTTCTGAGAAACTGCTTAGTGTTCTGTTAGTTCATCTCACAGTGTTACATCTGTATTTCGTGTATCTCTTTCCTAGCCTTATTTCTGTGGAATCTGAGAACAGATATTTCGGATCCCTTTGAATACTATAGGGCCAAAGGAAATATCCTCCGATAGTAAAGAGAAAGAAGCTTTCTGAGAAACTTCTTTTTGTTCTGTGAAATCATCTCACAGAGTTACAGCTTTGCCCTCAAGAAGCCTTTCGCTAAGACAGTTTTTGTGGAATTGGCAAAGTGATATTTGGAAGCCCATAGAGGGCTATGGTGAAAAAGGAAATATCCTCAGATGAAATCTGGAAAGAAGCTTTCTGAGAAACTGCTCTGTGATGTGTGATTTCCACTCACATAGTTACATCTGTATTTCGTGGATCTCTTTGCTAGCCTTATTTCTGTGGAATCTGAGAACAGATAAATCGGATCCCTTTGAAGACTCTAGGGCCAAAGGAAATATCCTCCGATAACAAAGAGAAAGAAGCTTTCTGAGAAACTTCTTTCTGTTCTGTGAAATCATCTCACTGAGTTACAGCTTTCCCGTCAAGAAGCCTTTCGCTAAGACAGTTCTTGTGGAATTGGGAAAGAGATATTTGGAAGCCCCTAGAGGGCTATGGTGAAAAAGGAAATATCCTCAGATGAAATCGGGAAAGAAGCTTTCTGAGAAACTGCTTAGTCTTCTGTTAATTCATCTCACAGAGTTACATCTGTATTTCGTGTATCTGTTTCCTAGCCTTATTTCTGTGGAATCTGAGAACAGATATTTCGGATCCCTTTGAAGACTATAGGGCCAAAGGAAATATCCACCGATAGTAAAGAGAAAGTAGCTTTCTGAGAAACTTCTTTGTGTTTTGTGAAATCATCTCACAGAGTTACAGCTTTCCCCTCAAGAAGCCTTTCGCTAAGACAGTTGTTGTGGAATTGGCAAAGTGATATTTGGAAGCCCATAGAGGGCTATGGTGAAAAAGGAAATCTCCTCATATGAAATCTGGAAAGAAGCTTTCTGAGAAAATGCTCTGTGATGGATGACTTCCACTCACAGAGTTACATCTGTATTTCGTGGATCTCTTTGCTAGTCTTATTTCTGTGGAACCTGAGAACAGATATTTCGAATCCCTTTGAAGACTATAGGGCCAAAGGAAATATCCTCCGATAACAAAGAGAAAGAAGCTTTCTGAGAAACTTCTTTGTGTTCTGTGAAATCATCTCACAAAGTTACAGTTTTCCTCTCCAGAAGCCTTTCGCTAAGACAGTTCTTGTGGAATTGGAAAAGTGATATTTGGAAGCCCATAGAGGGCTATGGTGAAAAAGGAAATATCCTCAGATGAAATCTGGAAAGAAGCTTTCTGAGAAACTGCTTAGTGTTCTGTTAATTCATCTCACAGAGTTACATCTGCATTTCGTCGATCTCTTTACTAGCCTTATTTCTGTGGAATCTGAGAACAGATATTTCGGATCCCTTTGAAGACTCTAGTGCCAAAGGAAATATCCTGCGATAACAAAGAGAAAGAAGCTTTCTGAGAAACTTCTTTGTGTTCTGTGGAATCATCTCACAGAGTTACAGCTTTCCCCTGAAGAAGCCTTTCGCTAAGACAGTTCTTGTGGAATTGGCAAAGTGATATTTGGAAGTCCAAAGAGGGCTATGGTGAAAAAGGAAATATAGTCAGATGAAATCTGGAAAGAAGCTTTCTGAGAAACTGCTCTGTGATGTGTGACTTCTACTCACAGAGTTACATCTGTATTTCTTGGCTCTACTTGCTAGCCTTACTTCTGTGGAATCTGAGAACAGATATTTCGGATCCCTTTGAAGACTATAGGGCCAAAGGAAATATTCTCCGATAACAAAGAGAAAGAAGCTTTCTCAGAAACTTCTTTGTGTTCTGTGAAATCATCTCACAGAGTTACAGCTTTCCCTTCAAGAAGCCTTTCGCTAAGACAGTTCTTTTGGAGTTGAAAAAGTGATATTTGGAAGCCCATAGAGGGCTATGGTGAAAAAGGAAATATCCTCAGATGAAATCTGGAAAGAAGCTTTCTGAGAAACTGCTTAGTGTTCTGTTAATTCATCTCACGGATTTACATCTGTATTTCGTGGATCTCTTTGCTAGCCTTATTTCTGTGGAATATGAGAACAGATATTTCAGATCCCATTGAAGACTATAGGGCAAAAGGAAATATCCTCTGATAACAAAGAGAAAGAAGCTTTCTGAGAAACCTCTTTGTTTTCTGTGAAATCACCTCACAGAGTTACAGCTTTACCCTCAAGAAGCCTTTCGCTAAGACAGTTCTTGTGGAATTGGCAAAGTGATATTTGGAAGCCCATAGAGGGCTATGGTGAAAAAGGAAATATTCCCCAATGAAATCTGGAAAGTAGCTTTCTGAGAAACTGCTTAATGTTCTGTTAATCCATCTCACAGAGTTACATCTGTATTTCGTGGATCTCTTTGCTAGCCTTATTTCTGTGGAATATGAGAACAGATATTTCGGATGCCTTTGAAGACTATAGGGCCAAAGGAAATATCCTCCGATAACAAAGAGAAAGAAGCTTTCTGAGAAACGTCTTTGTGTTCTGTGAAATCATCTCACAGAGTTACAGCTTTCCCCTCAAGAAGCCTTTCGCTAAGACACTTCTTGTGGAATTGGCAAAGTGATATTTGGAAGTCCAAAAAGGGCAATGGTGAAAAAGGACATATCCTCAGATGAAATCCGGAAAGAAGCTTTCTGAGAAACTGCTCTGTGATGTGTGACTTCTACTCACAGAGTTACTTCTGTATTTCGTGGATTTCTTTCCTAGCCTTTTTTCTGTTTAATCTGAGAACAGATATTTCGAATCCCTTTGAAGACTATAGGTCCAAAGGAAATATCTTCAGAAAACAAAGAGAAAGAAGCTTTCTGAGATACTTCTTTGTGTTCTGTGAAATCATCTCACAGAATTACAGCTTTCCCCTCAAGAAGCCTTTCGCTAAGACACTTCTTGTGGAATTGGCAAAGTGATATTTGGAAGCCCATAGAGGGCTATGGTGAAAAAGGAAATCTCCTCCGATGAAATCTGGAAAGAAGTTTCTGAGAAACTGCTCTGTGATGTGTGACTTCCACTCACAGAGTAACATCTGTATTTCGTGGATCTCTTTGCTAGCCTTCTTACTGTGGAATCTGAGAACAGATATTTCGGATCCCTTTGAAGACTGTAGGGCCAAAGGAAATATCCTCGGATAACAAAGAGAAAGAAGCTTTCTGAGAAACTTCTTTGTGTTCTGTGAAATCATCTCACAGAGTTACAGCTTTCTCTTCAAGAAGCCTTTCGCTAAGACAGTTCTTTTGGAATTGAAAAAGTGATATTTGGAAGCCCATAGAGGGCTATGGTGAAAAAGGAAATATCCTCAGATGAAATCTGGAAAGAAGCTTTCTGAAAAACTGCTTAGTGTTCTGTTAATTCATCTCACGGATTTACATCTGTATTTCGTGGATCTCTTTGCTAGCCTTATTTCTGTGGAATATGAGAACAGATATTTCAGATCACATTGAAGACTATAGGGCAAAAGAAAATATCCTCTGATAACAAAGAGAAAGAAGCTTTCTGAGAAACCTCTTTGTTTTCTGTGAAATCACCTCACAGAGTTACAGCTTTCCCCTCAAGAAGCCTTTCGCTAAGACACTTCTTGTGGAATTGGCAAAGTGATATTTGGAAGCCCTTAGAGGGCTATGGTGAAAAAGGAAATATCCTCAGACGAAATCTGGAAAGAAGCTTTCTCAGAAACTGCTTAGTGTTCTGTTAATTCATCTCACAGAGTTACATCTGTATTTCGTGGATGTCTTTGCTAGCCTTATTTCTGTGGAATCTGAGAACAGATATTTCGGATCCCTTTGAAGACTATAGGGCCAAAGGAAATATCCTCCGATAACAAAGAGAAAGAAGCTTTCTGAGAAACTTCTTTGTGTTCTGTGAAATCATCTCACAGAGTTACAGCTTTCCCCTATAGAAGCCTTTCGCTAAGACAGTTCTTGTGGAATTGGCAAAGTGATATTTGGAAGTCCAAAGAGGGCAATGGTGAAAAAGGAAATATCCTCAGATGAAATCCGGAAAGAAGCTTTCAGAGAAACTGCTCTGTGATGTGTGACTTCTACTCACAGAGTTGCATCTGTATTTCGTGGATCTATTTGCTAGCCTTTTTTCTGTGGAATCTGAGAACAGATATTTCGAATCCCTTTGAAGACTATAGGTCCAAAGGAAATATCCTCAGACAACAAAGAGAAAGAAGCTTTCTGAGAAACTTCTTTGTGTTCTGTGAAATCATCTCACAGAGTTTCAGCTTTCCCCTCAAGAAGGCTTTCGCTAAGACAGTTCTTGTGGAATTGGCAAAGTGATATTTGGAAGCCCATAGAGGGCTATGGTGAAAAAGGAAATATCCGCAGATGAAATCTGGAAAGAAGCTTTCTGAGAAACTGCATAGTATTCTGTTAATTCATCTCACAGATTTACATCTGTATTTCGTGGATCTCTTTGCTAGCCTTATTTCTCTGGAATATGAGAACAGATATTTCGGATGCCTTTGAGGACTATAGGGCTAAAGGAAATATCCTCCAATAACAAAGAGATAGAAGCTTTCTGAGAAACTTCTTTGTGTTCTGTGAATTCATCTCACAGAATTACAGCTTTCCCCTCAAGAAGCCTTTCGGTAAGACAGTTCTTGTGGAATTGGCAAAGTGATATTTGGAAGCCCTTAGAGGGCTATGGTGAAAAAGGAAATATCCTCAGATGAAATCTGGAAAGAAGCTTTCTGAGAAACTGCTCTGTGATGTGTGACTTCCACTCACAGAGTTACATCTGAATTTCGTAGATCTCTTTGCTCGCCTTATTTCTGTGGAATCTGAGAACAGATATTTCGGATCCCTTTGAAGACTATAGGGCCAAAGGAAATATCCTCCGATAACAAAGAGAAAGAAGCTTTCTGAGAAACGTCTTTGTGTTCTGTGAAATCATCTCACAGAGTTACTGCTTTCCCCTCCAGAAGCCTTTCGCTAAGACAGCTCTTGTGGAATTGCCAAAGAGATATTTGGAAGCCCATAGGGGGCTATGGTGAAAAAGGAAATATCCTCAGATGAAATCTGGAAAGAAGCTTTCTGAGAAACTGCTCTGTGATGTGTGACTTCCACACGCAGAGTTACATCTCTTTTTCGTGGATCTCTTGTGTAGACTTATTTCTGTGGAATCTGAGAACAGATATTTCGGATCCCTTTGAAGCCCATAGGGCCAAAGGAAATATCATCCGATAACAAAGAGAAAGAAGCTTTCTGAGAAACTTCTTTGTGTTCTGTGAAATCATCTCACAGAGTTACAGCTTTCCCCTCAAGAAGCCTTTCGCTAAGACACTTCTTGTGGAATTGGCAAAGTGATATTTGGAAGCCCATAGAGGGCTATGGTGAAATAGGAAATATCCTCAGATGAAATCTGGAAAGAAGGTTTCTGAGAAACTGCTTAGTGTTCTGTTAATTCATCTCACAGAGTTACATCTGTATTACGTGGATCTCTGGGGTAGCCTTATTTCTGTGGAATCTGAGAACAGATATTTCGGATCCCTTTGAAGACTATAGGGCCAAAGGAAATATCCTCCGATAACAAAGAGAAAGAAGCTTTCTGAGAAACTTCTTTGTGTTCTGTGAAATCATCTCACAGAATTACAGCTTTCCCCTCAAGAAGCCTTTCGCTAAGACACTTCTTGTGGAATTGGCAAAGTGATATTTGGAAGCCCTTAGAGGGCTATGGTGAAAAAGGAAATATCCTCAGATGAAATCTGGAAAGAAGCTTCCTCAGAAACTGCTTAGTGTTCTGTTAATTCATCTCACAGAGTTACATCTGTATTTCGTGGATCTCTTTGCTAGCCTTATTTCTGTGGAATCTGAGAACAGATATTTCGGATCCCTTTGAAGACTATAGGGCCAAAGGAAATATCCTCGGATAACAAAGAGAAAGAAGCTCTCTGAGAAAATTCTTTGTGTTCTGTGAAATCATCTCACAGAGTTACAGCATTCCCCTCAAGAAGCCTTTTGCTAAGTCAGCCCTTGTGCAATTGGCAAAGTGATATTTGTAGGCCCATAGAGGGCTATGGTGAAAAAGGAAATATCCTCAGATGAAATCTGGAAAGAAGCTTTCCGAGTAACTGCTCTGTGATGTGGGACTTTCACACACAGAGTTACAAATGTATTTCGTGGATCTCTTTGCTAGCCTTATTTCTGTGGAATCTGAGAACAGATATTTCGGATCCCTTTGAAGACTATAGGGCCAAAGGAAATATCCTCCGATAACAAAGAGAAAGAAGCTTTCTGAGAAACTTCTATGTGTTCTGTGAAATCATCTCACAGAGTTACAGCTTTCCCCTCAAGAAACCTTTCGCTAAGACACTTCTTGTGGAATTGGCAAAGTGATACTTGGAAGCCCTTAGAGGGCTATGTTGAGAAAGGAAATATCCTCAGATTAAATCTGGAAAGAAGCTTTCTGAGAAACTGCTTAGTGTTCTGTTAGTTCATCTCACAGTGTTACATCTGTATTTCGTGTATCTCTTTCCTAGCCTTATTTCTGTGGAATCTGAGAACAGATATTTCGGATCCTTTTGAATACTATAGGGCCAAAGGAAATATCCTCCGATAGTAAAGAGAAAGAAGCTTTCTGAGAAACTTCTTTTTGTTCTGTGAAATCATCTCACAGAGTTACAGCTTTGCCCTCAAGAAGCCTTTCGCTAAGACAGTTTTTGTGGAATTGGCAAAGTGATATTTGGAAGCCCATAGAGGGCTATGGTGAAAAAGGAAATATCCTCAGATGAAATCTGGAAAGAAGCTTTCTGAGAAACTGCTCTGTGATGTGTGATTTCCACTCACATAGTTACATCTGTATTTCGTGGATCTCTTTGCTAGCCTTATTTCTGTGGAATCTGAGAACAGATAAATCGGATCCCTTTGAAGACTCTAGGGCCAAAGGAAATATCCTCCGATAACAAAGAGAAAGAAGCTTTCTGAGAAACTTCTTTCTGTTCTGTGAAATCATCTCACTGAGTTACAGCTTTCCCGTCAAGAAGCCTTTCGCTAAGACAGTTCTTGTGGAATTGGGAAAGAGATATTTGGAAGCCCCTAGAGGGCTATGGTGAAAAAGGAAATATCCTCAGATGAAATCGGGAAAGAAGCTTTCTGAGAAACTGCTTAGTCTTCTGTTAATTCATCTCACAGAGTTTCATCTGTATTTCGTGTATCTGTTTCCTAGCCTTATTTCTGTGGAATCTGAGAACAGATATTTCGGATCCCTTTGAAGACTATAGGGCCAAAGGAAATATCCACCGATAGTAAAGAGAAAGTAGCTTTCTGAGAAACTTCTTTGTGTTTTGTGAAATCATCTCACAGAGTTACAGCTTTCCCCTCAAGAAGCCTTTCGCTAAGACAGTTGTTGTGGAATTGGCAAAGTGATATTTGGAAGCCCATAGAGGGCTATGGTGAAAAAGGAAATCTCCTCATATGAAATCTGGAAAGAAGCTTTCTGAGAAAATGCTCTGTGATGGATGACTTCCACTCACAGAGTTACATCTGTATTTCGTGGATCTCTTTGCTAGTCTTATTTCTGTGGAACCTGAGAACAGATATTTCGAATCCCTTTGAAGACTATAGGGCCAAAGGAAATATCCTCCGATAACAAAGAGAAAGAAGCTTTCTGAGAAACTTCTTTGTGTTCTGTGAAATCATCTCACAAAGTTACAGTTTTCCTCTCCAGAAGCCTTTCGCTAAGACAGTTCTTGTGGAATTGGAAAAGTGATATTTGGAAGCCCATAGAGGGCTATGGTGAAAAAGGAAATATCCTCAGATGAAATCTGGAAAGAAGCTTTCTGAGAAACTGCTTAGTGTTCTGTTAATTCATCTCACAGAGTTACATCTGCATTTCGTCGATCTCTTTACTAGCCTTATTTCTGTGGAATCTGAGAACAGATATTTCGGATCCCTTTGAAGACTCTAGTGCCAAAGGAAATATCCTGCGATAACAAAGAGAAAGAAGCTTTCTGAGAAACTTCTTTGTGTTCTGTGGAATCATCTCACAGAGTTACAGCTTTCCCCTGAAGAAGCCTTTCGCTAAGACAGTTCTTGTGGAATTGGCAAAGTGATATTTGGAAGTCCAAAGAGGGCTATGGTGAAAAAGGAAATATAGTCAGATGAAATCTGGAAAGAAGCTTTCTGAGAAACTGCTCTGTGATGTGTGACTTCTACTCACAGAGTTACATCTGTATTTCTTGGCTCTACTTGCTAGCCTTACTTCTGTGGAATCTGAGAACAGATATTTCGGATCCCTTTGAAGACTATAGGGCCAAAGGAAATATTCTCCGATAACAAAGAGAAAGAAGCTTTCTCAGAAACTTCTTTGTGTTCTGTGAAATCATCTCACAGAGTTACAGCTTTCCCTTCAAGAAGCCTTTCGCTAAGACAGTTCTTTTGGAGTTGAAAAAGTGATATTTGGAAGCCCATAGAGGGCTATGGTGAAAAAGGAAATATCCTCAGATGAAATCTGGAAAGAAGCTTTCTGAGAAACTGCTTAGTGTTCTGTTAATTCATCTCACGGATTTACATCTGTATTTCGTGGATCTCTTTGCTAGCCTTATTTCTGTGGAATATGAGAACAGATATTTCAGATCCCATTGAAGACTATAGGGCAAAAGGAAATATCCTCTGATAACAAAGAGAAAGAAGCTTTCTGAGAAACCTCTTTGTTTTCTGTGAAATCACCTCACAGAGTTACAGCTTTACCCTCAAGAAGCCTTTCGCTAAGACAGTTCTTGTGGAATTGGCAAAGTGATATTTGGAAGCCCATAGAGGGCTATGGTGAAAAAGGAAATATTCCCCAATGAAATCTGGAAAGTAGCTTTCTGAGAAACTGCTTAATGTTCTGTTAATTCATCTCACAGAGTTACATCTGTATTTCGTGGATCTCTTTGCTAGCCTTATTTCTGTGGAATATGAGAACAGATATTTCGGATGCCTTTGAAGACTATAGGGCCAAAGGAAATATCCTCCGATAACAAAGAGAAAGAAGCTTTCTGAGAAACGTCTTTGTGTTCTGTGAAATCATCTCACAGAGTTACAGCTTTCCCCTCAAGAAGCCTTTCGCTAAGACACTTCTTGTGGAATTGGCAAAGTGATATTTGGAAGTCCAAAAAGGGCAATGGTGAAAAAGGACATATCCTCAGATGAAATCCGGAAAGAAGCTTTCTGAGAAACTGCTCTGTGATGTGTGACTTCTACTCACAGAGTTACTTCTGTATTTCGTGGATTTCTTTCCTAGCCTTTTTTCTGTTTAATCTGAGAACAGATATTTCGAATCCCTTTGAAGACTATAGGTCCAAAGGAAATATCTTCAGAAAACAAAGAGAAAGAAGCTTTCTGAGATACTTCTTTGTGTTCTGTGAAATCATCTCACAGAATTACAGCTTTCCCCTCAAGAAGCCTTTCGCTAAGACACTTCTTGTGGAATTGGCAAAGTGATATTTGGAAGCCCATAGAGGGCTATGGTGAAAAAGGAAATCTCCTCCGATGAAATCTGGAAAGAAGTTTCTGAGAAACTGCTCTGTGATGTGTGACTTCCACTCACAGAGTAACATCTGTATTTCGTGGATCTCTTTGCTAGCCTTCTTACTGTGGAATCTGAGAACAGATATTTCGGATCCCTTTGAAGACTATAGGGCCAAAGGAAATATCCTCGGATAACAAAGAGAAAGAAGCTTTCTGAGAAACTTCTTTGTGTTCTGTGAAATCATCTCACAGAGTTACAGCTTTCCCTTCAAGAAGCCTTTCGCTAAGACAGTTCTTTTGGAATTGAAAAAGTGATATTTGGAAGCCCATAGAGGGCTATGGTGAAAAAGGAAATATCCTCAGATGAAATCTGGAAAGAAGCTTTCTGAAAAACTGCTTAGTGTTCTGTTAATTCATCTCACGGATTTACATCTGTATTTCGTGGATCTCTTTGCTAGCCTTATTTCTGTGGAATATGAGAACAGATATTTCAGATCACATTGAAGACTATAGGGCAAAAGGAAATATCCTCTGATAACAAAGAGAAAGAAGCTTTCTGAGAAACCTCTTTGTTTTCTGTGAAATCACCTCACAGAGTTACAGCTTTCCCCTCAAGAAGCCTTTCGCTAAGACACTTCTTGTGGAATTGGCAAAGTGATATTTGGAAGCCCTTAGAGGGCTATGGTGAAAAAGGAAATATCCTCAGACGAAATCTGGAAAGAAGCTTTCTCAGAAACTGCTTAGTGTTCTGTTAATTCATCTCACAGAGTTACATCTGTATTTCGTGGATGTCTTTGCTAGCCTTATTTCTGTGGAATCTGAGAACAGATATTTCGGATCCCTTTGAAGACTATAGGGCCAAAGGAAATATCCTCCGATAACAAAGAGAAAGAAGCTTTCTGAGAAACTTCTTTGTGTTCTGTGAAATCATCTCACAGAGTTACAGCTTTCCCCTATAGAAGCCTTTCGCTAAGACAGTTCTTGTGGAATTGGCAAAGTGATATTTGGAAGTCCAAAGAGGGCAATGGTGAAAAAGGAAATATCCTCAGATGAAATGCGGAAAGAAGCTTTCAGAGAAACTGCTCTGTGATGTGTGACTTCTACTCACAGAGTTGCATCTGTATTTCGTGGATCTATTTGCTAGCCTTTTTTCTGTGGAATCTGAGAACAGATATTTCGAATCCCTTTGAAGACTATAGGTCCAAAGGAAATATCCTCAGACAACAAAGAGAAAGAAGCTTTCTGAGAAACTTCTTTGTGTTCTGTGAAATCATCTCACAGAGTTTCAGCTTTCCCCTCAAGAAGGCTTTCGCTAAGACAGTTCTTGTGGAATTGGCAAAGTGATATTTGGAAGCCCATAGAGGGCTATGGTGAAAAAGGAAATATCCGCAGATGAAATCTGGAAAGAAGCTTTCTGAGAAACTGCATAGTATTCTGTTAATTCATCTCACAGATTTACATCTGTATTTCGTGGATCTCTTTGCTAGCCTTATTTCTCTGGAATATGAGAACAGATATTTCGGATGCCTTTGAGGACTATAGGGCTAAAGGAAATATCCTCCAATAACAAAGAGATAGAAGCTTTCTGAGAAACTTCTTTGTGTTCTGTGAATTCATCTCACAGAATTACAGCTTTCCCCTCAAGAAGCCTTTCGGTAAGACAGTTCTTGTGGAATTGGCAAAGTGATATTTGGAAGCCCTTAGAGGGCTATGGTGAAAAAGGAAATATCCTCAGATGAAATCTGGAAAGAAGCTTTCTGAGAAACTGCTCTGTGATGTGTGACTTCCACTCACAGAGTTACATCTGAATTTCGTAGATCTCTTTGCTCGCCTTATTTCTGTGGAATCTGAGAACAGATATTTCGGATCCCTTTGAAGACTATAGGGCCAAAGGAAATATCCTCCGATAACAAAGAGAAAGAAGCTTTCTGAGAAACGTCTTTGTGTTCTGTGAAATCATCTCACAGAGTTACTGCTTTCCCCTCCAGAAGCCTTTCGCTAAGACAGCTCTTGTGGAATTGCCAAAGAGATATTTGGAAGCCCATAGGGGGCTATGGTGAAAAAGGAAATATCCTCAGATGAAATCTGGAAAGAAGCTTTCTGAGAAACTGCTCTGTGATGTGTGACTTCCACACGCAGAGTTACATCTCTTTTTCGTGGATCTCTTGTGTAGACTTATTTCTGTGGAATCTGAGAACAGATATTTCGGATCCCTTTGAAGCCCATAGGGCCAAAGGAAATATCATCCGATAACAAAGAGAAAGAAGCTTTCTGAGAAACTTCTTTGTGTTCTGTGAAATCATCTCACAGAGTTACAGCTTTCCCCTCAAGAAGCCTTTCGCTAAGACACTTCTTGTGGAATTGGCAAAGTGATATTTGGAAGCCCATAGAGGGCTATGGTGAAATAGGAAATATCCTCAGATGAAATCTGGAAAGAAGGTTTCTGAGAAACTGCTTAGTGTTCTGTTAATTCATCTCACAGAGTTACATCTGTATTACGTGGATCTCTGGGGTAGCCTTATTTCTGTGGAATCTGAGAACAGATATTTCGGATCCCTTTGAAGACTATAGGGCCAAAGGAAATATCCTCCGATAACAAAGAGAAAGAAGCTTTCTGAGAAACTTCTTTGTGTTCTGTGAAATCATCTCACAGAATTACAGCTTTCCCCTCAAGAAGCCTTTCGCTAAGACACTTCTTGTGGAATTGGCAAAGTGATATTTGGAAGCCCTTAGAGGGCTATGGTGAAAAAGGAAATATCCTCAGATGAAATCTGGAAAGAAGCTTCCTCAGAAACTGCTTAGTGTTCTGTTAATTCATCTCACAGAGTTACATCTGTATTTCGTGGATCTCTTTGCTAGCCTTATTTCTGTGGAATCTGAGAACAGATATTTCGGATCCCTTTGAAGACTATAGGGCCAAAGGAAATATCCTCGGATAACAAAGAGAAAGAAGCTCTCTGAGAAAATTCTTTGTGTTCTGTGAAATCATCTCACAGAGTTACAGCATTCCCCTCAAGAAGCCTTTTGCTAAGTCAGCCCTTGTGCAATTGGCAAAGTGATATTTGTAGGCCCATAGAGGGCTATGGTGAAAAAGGAAATATCCTCAGATGAAATCTGGAAAGAAGCTTTCCGAGTAACTGCTCTGTGATGTGGGACTTTCACACACAGAGTTACAAATGTATTTCGTGGATCTCTTTGCTAGCCTTATTTCTGTGGAATCTGAGAACAGATATTTCGGATCCCTTTGAAGACTATAGGGCCAAAGGAAATATCCTCCGATAACAAAGAGAAAGAAGCTTTCTGAGAAACTTCTATGTGTTCTGTGAAATCATCTCACAGAGTTACAGCTTTCCCCTCAAGAAACCTTTCGCTAAGACACTTCTTGTGGAATTGGCAAAGTGATACTTGGAAGCCCTTAGAGGGCTATGTTGAGAAAGGAAATATCCTCAGATTAAATCTGGAAAGAAGCTTTCTGAGAAACTGCTTAGTGTTCTGTTAGTTCATCTCACAGTGTTACATCTGTATTTCGTGTATCTCTTTCCTAGCCTTATTTCTGTGGAATCTGAGAACAGATATTTCGGATCCTTTTGAATACTATAGGGCCAAAGGAAATATCCTCCGATAGTAAAGAGAAAGAAGCTTTCTGAGAAACTTCTTTTTGTTCTGTGAAATCATCTCACAGAGTTACAGCTTTGCCCTCAAGAAGCCTTTCGCTAAGACAGTTTTTGTGGAATTGGCAAAGTGATATTTGGAAGCCCATAGAGGGCTATGGTGAAAAAGGAAATATCCTCAGATGAAATCTGGAAAGAAGCTTTCTGAGAAACTGCTCTGTGATGTGTGATTTCCACTCACATAGTTACATCTGTATTTCGTGGATCTCTTTGCTAGCCTTATTTCTGTGGAATATGAGAACAGATATTTCGGATCCCTTTGAAGACTATAGGGCCAAAGGAAATATCCTCGGATAACAAAGAGAAAGAAGCTCTCTGAGAAAATTCTTTGTGTTCTGTGAAATCATCTCACAGAGTTACAGCATTCCCCTCAAGAAGCCTTTTTCTAAGTCAGCCCTTGTGCAATTGGCAAAGTGATATTTGTAGGCCCATAGAGGGCTATGGTGAAAAAGGAAATATCCTCAGATGAAATCTGGAAAGAAGCTTTCCGAGTAACTGCTCTGTGATGTGGGACTTTCACACACAGAGTTACAAATGTATTTCGTGGATCTCTTTGCTAGCCTTATTTCTGTGGAATCTGAGAACAGATATTTCGGATCCCTTTGAAGACTATAGGGCCAAAGGAAATATCCTCCGATAACAAAGAGAAAGAAGCTTTCTGAGAAACTTCTATGTGTTCTGTGAAATCATCTCACAGAGTTACAGCTTTCCCCTCAAGAAACCTTTCGCTAAGACACTTCTTGTGGAATTGGCAAAGTGATACTTGGAAGCCCTTAGAGGGCTATGTTGAGAAAGGAAATATCCTCAAATGAAATCTGGAAAGAAGCTTTCTGAGAAACTGCTTAGTGTTCTGTTAGTTCATCTCACAGTGTTACATCTGTATTTCGTGTATCTCTTTCCTAGCCTTATTTCTGTGGAATCTGAGAACAGATATTTCGGATCCCTTTGAATACTATAGGGCCAAAGGAAATATCCTCCGATAGTAAAGAGAAAGAAGCTTTCTGAGAAACTTCTTTTTGTTCTGTGAAATCATCTCACAGAGTTACAGCTTTGCCCTCAAGAAGCCTTTCGCTAAGACAGTTTTTGTGGAATTGGCAAAGTGATATTTGGAAGCCCATAGAGGGCTATGGTGAAAAAGGAAATATCCTCAGATGAAATCTGGAAAGAAGCTTTCTGAGAAACTGCTCTGTGATGTGTGATTTCCACTCACATAGTTACATCTGTATTTCGTGGATCTCTTTGCTAGCCTTATTTCTGTGGAATCTGAGAACAGATAAATCGGATCCCTTTGAAGACTCTAGGGCCAAAGGAAATATCCTCCGATAACAAAGAGAAAGAAGCTTTCTGAGAAACTTCTTTCTGTTCTGTGAAATCATCTCACTGAGTTACAGCTTTCCCGTCAAGAAACCTTTCGCTAAGACAGTTCTTGTGGAATTGGGAAAGAGATATTTGGAAGCCCCTAGAGGGCTATGGTGAAAAAGGAAATATCCTCAGATGAAATCGGGAAAGAAGCTTTCTGAGAAACTGCTTAGTCTTCTGTTAATTCATCTCACAGAGTTACATCTGTATTTCGTGTATCTGTTTCCTAGCCTTATTTCTGTGGAATCTGAGAACAGATATTTCGGATCCCTTTGAAGACTATAGGGCCAAAGGAAATATCCACCGATAGTAAAGAGAAAGTAGCTTTCTGAGAAACTTCTTTGTGTTTTGTGAAATCATCTCACAGAGTTACAGCTTTCCCCTCAAGAAGCCTTTCGCTAAGACAGTTGTTGTGGAATTGGCAAAGTGATATTTGGAAGCCCATAGAGGGCTATGGTGAAAAAGGAAATCTCCTCATATGAAATCTGGAAAGAAGCTTTCTGAGAAAATGCTCTGTGATGGATGACTTCCACTCACAGAGTTACATCTGTATTTCGTGGATCTCTTTGCTAGTCTTATTTCTGTGGAACCTGAGAACAGATATTTCGAATCCCTTTGAAGACTATAGGGCCAAAGGAAATATCCTCCGATAACAAAGAGAAAGAAGCTTTCTGAGAAACTTCTTTGTGTTCTGTGAAATCATCTCACAAAGTTACAGTTTTCCTCTCCAGAAGCCTTTCGCTAAGACAGTTCTTGTGGAATTGGAAAAGTGATATTTGGAAGCCCATAGAGGGCTATGGTGAAAAAGGAAATATCCTCAGATGAAATCTGGAAAGAAGCTTTCTGAGAAACTGCTTAGTGTTCTGTTAATTCATCTCACAGAGTTACATCTGCATTTCGTCGATCTCTTTACTAGCCTTATTTCTGTGGAATCTGAGAACAGATATTTCGGATCCCTTTGAAGACTCTAGTGCCAAAGGAAATATCCTGCGATAACAAAGAGAAAGAAGCTTTCTGAGAAACTTCTTTGTGTTCTGTGGAATCATCTCACAGAGTTACAGCTTTCCCCTGAAGAAGCCTTTCGCTAAGACAGTTCTTGTGGAATTGGCAAAGTGATATTTGGAAGTCCAAAGAGGGCTATGGTGAAAAAGGAAATATAGTCAGATGAAATCTGGAAAGAAGCTTTCTGAGAAACTGCTCTGTGATGTGTGACTTCTACTCACAGAGTTACATCTGTATTTCTTGGCTCTACTTGCTAGCCTTACTTCTGTGGAATCTGAGAACAGATATTTCGGATCCCTTTGAAGACTCTAGGGCCAAAGGCAATATCCTCCGATAACAAAGAGAAAGAAGCTTTCTGAGAAACTTCTTTGTGTTCTGTGAAATCATCTCACAGAGTTACAGCTTTCCCTTCAAGAAGCCTTTCGCTAAGACAGTTCTTTTGGAGTTGAAAAAGTGATATTTGGAAGCCCATAGAGGGCTATGGTGAAAAAGGAAATATCCTCAGATGAAATCTGGAAAGAAGCTTTCTGAGAAACTGCTTAGTGTTCTGTTAATTCATCTCACGGATTTACATCTGTATTTCGTGGATCTCTTTGCTAGCCTTATTTCTGTGGAATATGAGAACAGATATTTCAGATCCCATTGAAGACTATAGGGCAAAAGGAAATATCCTCTGATAACAAAGAGAAAGAAGCTTTCTGAGAAACCTCTTTGTTTTCTGTGAAATCACCTCACAGAGTTACAGCTTTACCCTCAAGAAGCCTTTCGCTAAGACAGTTCTTGTGGAATTGGCAAAGTGATATTTGGAAGCCCATAGAGGGCTATGGTGAAAAAGGAAATATTCCCCAATGAAATCTGGAAAGTAGCTTTCTGAGAAACTGCTTAATGTTCTGTTAATTCATCTCACAGAGTTACATCTGTATTTCGTGGATCTCTTTGCTAGCCTTATTTCTGTGGAATATGAGAACAGATATTTCGGATGCCTTTGAAGACTATAGGGCCAAAGGAAATATCCTCCGATAACAAAGAGAAAGAAGCTTTCTGAGAAACGTCTTTGTGTTCTGTGAAATCATCTCACAGAGTTACAGCTTTCCCCTCAAGAAGCCTTTCGCTAAGACACTTCTTGTGGAATTGGCAAAGTGATATTTGGAAGTCCAAAAAGGGCAATGGTGAAAAAGGACATATCCTCAGATGAAATCCGGAAAGAAGCTTTCTGAGAAACTGCTCTGTGATGTGTGACTTCTACTCACAGAGTTACTTCTGTATTTCGTGGATTTCTTTCCTAGCCTTTTTTCTGTTTAATCTGAGAACAGATATTTCGAATCCCTTTGAAGACTATAGGTCCAAAGGAAATATCTTCAGAAAACAAAGAGAAAGAAGCTTTCTGAGATACTTCTTTGTGTTCTGTGAAATCATCTCACAGAATTACAGCTTTCCCCTCAAGAAGCCTTTCGCTAAGACACTTCTTGTGGAATTGGCAAAGTGATATTTGGAAGCCCATAGAGGGCTATGGTGAAAAAGGAAATCTCCTCCGATGAAATCTGGAAAGAAGTTTCTGAGAAACTGCTCTGTGATGTGTGACTTCCACTCACAGAGTAACATCTGTATTTCGTGGATCTCTTTGCTAGCCTTCTTACTGTGGAATCTGAGAACAGATATTTCGGATCCCTTTGAAGACTATAGGGCCAAAGGAAATATCCTCGGATAACAAAGAGAAAGAAGCTTTCTGAGAAACTTCTTTGTGTTCTGTGAAATCATCTCACAGAGTTACAGCTTTCCCTTCAAGAAGCCTTTCGCTAAGACAGTTCTTTTGGAATTGAAAAAGTGATATTTGGAAGCCCATAGAGGGCTATGGTGAAAAAGGAAATATCCTCAGATGAAATCTGGAAAGAAGCTTTCTGAAAAACTGCTTAGTGTTCTGTTAATTCATCTCACGGATTTACATCTGTATTTCGTGGATCTCTTTGCTAGCCTTATTTCTGTGGAATATGAGAACAGATATTTCAGATCACATTGAAGACTATAGGGCAAAAGGAAATATCCTCTGATAACAAAGAGAAAGAAGCTTTCTGAGAAACCTCTTTGTTTTCTGTGAAATCACCTCACAGAGTTACAGCTTTCCCCTCAAGAAGCCTTTCGCTAAGACACTTCTTGTGGAATTGGCAAAGTGATATTTGGAAGCCCTTAGAGGGCTATGGTGAAAAAGGAAATATCCTCAGACGAAATCTGGAAAGAAGCTTTCTCAGAAACTGCTTAGTGTTCTGTTAATTCATCTCACAGAGTTACATCTGTATTTCGTGGATGTCTTTGCTAGCCTTATTTCTGTGGAATCTGAGAACAGATATTTCGGATCCCTTTGAAGACTATAGGGCCAAAGGAAATATCCTCCGATAACAAAGAGAAAGAAGCTTTCTGAGAAACTTCTTTGTGTTCTGTGAAATCATCTCACAGAGTTACAGCTTTCCCCTATAGAAGCCTTTCGCTAAGACAGTTCTTGTGGAATTGGCAAAGTGATATTTGGAAGTCCAAAGAGGGCAATGGTGAAAAAGGAAATATCCTCAGATGAAATCCGGAAAGAAGCTTTCAGAGAAACTGCTCTGTGATGTGTGACTTCTACTCACAGAGTTGCATCTGTATTTCGTGGATCTATTTGCTAGCCTTTTTTCTGTGGAATCTGAGAACAGATATTTCGAATCCCTTTGAAGACTATAGGTCCAAAGGAAATATCCTCAGACAACAAAGAGAAAGAAGCTTTCTGAGAAACTTCTTTGTGTTCTGTGAAATCATCTCACAGAGTTTCAGCTTTCCCCTCAAGAAGGCTTTCGCTAAGACAGTTCTTGTGGAATTGGCAAAGTGATATTTGGAAGCCCATAGAGGGCTATGGTGAAAAAGGAAATATCCGCAGATGAAATCTGGAAAGAAGCTTTCTGAGAAACTGCATAGTATTCTGTTAATTCATCTCACAGATTTACATCTGTATTTCGTGGATCTCTTTGCTAGCCTTATTTCTCTGGAATATGAGAACAGATATTTCGGATGCCTTTGAGGACTATAGGGCTAAAGGAAATATCCTCCAATAACAAAGAGATAGAAGCTTTCTGAGAAACTTCTTTGTGTTCTGTGAATTCATCTCACAGAATTACAGCTTTCCCCTCAAGAAGCCTTTCGGTAAGACAGTTCTTGTGGAATTGGCAAAGTGATATTTGGAAGCCCTTAGAGGGCTATGGTGAAAAAGGAAATATCCTCAGATGAAATCTGGAAAGAAGCTTTCTGAGAAACTGCTTAGTGTTCTGTTAATTCATCTCACAGAGTTACATCTGTATTTCGTGGATCTCTTTCCTAGCCTTATTTCTGTGGAATCTGAGAACAGATATTTCGGATCCCTTTGAAGACTATAGGGGCAAAGGAAATATCCTCCGATAACAAAGAGAAAGAAGCTTTCTGAGAAACTTCTTTGTGTTCTGTGAAATCATCTCACTGAGTTACAGCTTTTCCCTCAAGAAGCCTTTCGCTAAGACAGTTCTTGTGGAATTGGCAAAGAGATATTTGGAAGTCCAAGAAGGCTACGATGAAAAAAGAAATATCCTCAGATGAAATCCGGAAAGAAGCTTTCTGAGAAACTGCTCTGTGATGTGTGACTTCTACTCACAGAGTTACATCTGTATTTCGTGGATCTCTTTGCTAGCCTTATTTCTGTGGAATCTGAGAAGAGATATTTCGAATCCCTTGGAAGACTATAGGGCCAAAGGAAATATCCTCAGATAACAAAGAGAAAGAAGCTTTCTGAGAAACATCTTTGTGTTCTGTGAAATCATCTCACAGAGTTACAGCTTTCCCCTCAAGAAGCCTTTCGCTAAGACACTTCTTGTGGAATTGGCTAAGTGATATTTGGAACCCCATAGAGCGCTATGGTGAAAAAGGAAATATCCTCAGATGAAATCTGGAAAGAAGCTTTCAGAGAAACTGCTCTGTGATGTGTGACTTCCACTCACAGAGTAACATCTGTATTTCGTGGATCTCTTTTCTAGCCTAATTTCTGTGGAATCTGATAACAGATATTTCGAATCCCTTTGAAGACTAAAGGGCCAAAGGAAATATCCTCCGATAACAAAGAGAAAGAAGCTTTCTGAGAAACTTCTTTGTGTTCTGTGAAATCATCTCACAGAGTTACAGCATTCCCCTCAAGATGCCTTTCGCTAAGACAGTTCTTGTGGAATTGGCAAAGTGATATTTGGAAGACCATAGAGGGCTATGATGAAAAAGGAAATATCCTCAGATGAAATCTGGAAAGAAGCTTTCTGAGAAACTGCTCTGTGATGTGTGACTTCCACTCACAGAGTAACATCTGTATTTCGTGGATCTCTTTTCTAGCCTTATTTCTGTGGAATCTGAGAACAGATATTTCGGATCCCTATCAAGATTATAGAGCCAAAGGAAATATCCACCGATAATAAAGAGAAAGAAGCTTTCTGAGAAACTTCTTTGTGTTCTGTGAAATCATCTCTCAGAGTTACAGCTTTCCCCTAAAGAAGCCTTTCGCTAAGACAGTTCTTGTGGAATTGGCAAAGTGATATTTGGAAGTCTAAAGAGGACTATGGAGAAAAAGGAAATATACTCAGATGAAATTTGTAAAGAAGCTTTCTCAGAAACTGCTCTGTGATGTGTGACTTCTACTCAAAGAGTTACATCTGTATTTCGTGGATCTCTTCGCTAGCCTTATTTCTGTGGAATCTGAGAACAGATATTTCGAATCCCTTTGAAGACTATAGGGCCAAAGGAAATATCCTCAGATAACAAGGAGAAAGAAGCTTTCTAAGAAACTTCTTTGTCTTCTGTGAAATCATCTCACAGAGTTGCAGCTTTCCCCTCAAGAAGCCTTTCGCTAAGACACTTCTTGTGGAATTGGCAAAGTGATATTTGGAAGCCCATAGAGGGCTACGGTGAAAAAGGAAATATTCTCAGATGAAATCTGGAAAGAAGCTTTCAGAGAAACTGCTTAGTGTTCTGTTAATTCATGTCACAGAGTTACATCTGTATTTCGTGCATCTCTTTGAAAGCCTTATTTCTGTGGAATCTGAGAACAGATATTTTGGATCCCTTTGAAGACTATAGGGCCAAAGGAAATATCCTCCGATAACAAAGAGAAGGAAGCTTTCTGAGAAACTTCTTTGTGTTCTGTGAAATCATCTCACAGAGTTACAGCTTTCCCCTCAAGAAGCCTTTCGCTAAGACAGTTCTTGTGGAATTGGCAAAGTGATATTTGGAAGCCCATAGAGGGCTATGATGAAAAAGGAAATATCCTCAGATGAAATCTGGAGAGAAGCTTTCTGAGAAACTGCTCTGTGATGTGTGATTTCCACTCACAGAGTTACATCTGTATTTCGGGGATCTCTTTGCTACCCTTATTTCTGTGGAATCTGAGAACAGATATATCGGATCCCTTTGAAGACTCTAGGGCCAAAGGAAATATCCTCCGATAACAAAGAGAAAGAAGCTTTCTGAGAAACTTCTTTCTGTTCTGTGAAATCATCTCACTGAGTTACAGCTTTCCCCTCAAGAAGCCTTTCGCTAAGACAGTTCTTGTGGAATTGGCGAAGTGATATTTGGAAGTCCAAAGAGGGCTACGGTGAAAAAGGAAATATCCTCGGATGAAATCCGGAAAGAAGCTTTCTGAGAAACTGCTCTGTGATGTGTGACTTCTACTCACAGAGTTACATCTGTATTTCGTGGATCTCTTTGCTATCCTTATTTCTGTGGAATCTGAGAATAGATATTTCGGATCCCTTTGAAGACTATAGGGCCAAAGGAAATATCCTCCGATAACAAAGAGAAAGAAGCTTTCTGAGAAACATCTTTGTGTTCTGAGAAATCACCTCACAGAGTTGCAGCTTTCCCCTTAAGAAGCCTTTCGCTAACACACTTCTTGTGGAATTGGCTAAGTGATATTTGGAAGCCCATAGAGGGCTATGGTGAAAAAGGAAATATCCTCAGATGAATTCTGGAAAGAAGCTTTCTGAGAAACTGCTCAGTGATGTGTGACCTCCACTCACAGAGTAACATCTGTATTTCGTGGATCTCTTTTCTAGCCTTATTTCTGTGGAATCTGAGAACAGATATTTCGAATGCCTTTGAAGACTAAAGGACCAAAGGAAATATCCTCCGATAACAAAGAGAAAGAAGCTTTCAGAGAAACTTCTTTGTGTTCTGTGAAATCATCTCACAGAGTTACAGCTTTCCCCTCAAGAAGCCTTTCGCTAAGACAGTTCTTGTGGAATTGGCAAAGTGATATTTGGAAGCCCATAGAGGGCTATGGTGGAAAAGGAAATCTCCTCAGATGAAATCTGGAAAGGAGCTTTCTGAGAAACTGCTTAGTGTTCTGTTAATTCATCTCACAGAGTTACATCTGTATTTCGTGCATCTCTTTGATAGCCTTATTTCTGTGGAATCCGAGAAGAGATATTTCGGATCCCTTTGAAGACTCTAGGGCCAAAGGAAATATCCTCTGATAACAAAGAGAAAGAAACTTTCTAAGAAACTTCTTTGTTTTCTGTGAAATCATCTCACAGAGTTACAGCTTTCCCTTCAAGAAGCCTTTCGGTAAGACAGTTCTTGTGGAATTGGCAAAGTGATATTTGGAAGCCCATAGAGGGCTATGGTGAAAAAACAAATATCCTCAGATGAAATCTGGAAAGAAGCTTTCTGAGAAAACGCTCTGTCATGTGTGATTTCCACTCACAGAGTTACATCTGTATTTCGTGGATCTCTTTGCTAGCCTTATTTCTGTGGAATCTGAGAACAGATTTTTCGGATCCCTATCAAGATTATAGAGCCAAAGGAAATATCCTCCGATAATAAAGAGAAAGAAGCTTTCTGAGAAACTTCTTTGTGTTCTGTGAAATCATCTCTCAGAGTTACAGCTTTCCCCTAAAGAAGCCTTTCGCTAAGACAGTTCTTGTGGAATTGGCAAAGTGATATTTGGAAGTCCAAAGAGGACTATGGTGAAAAAGGAAATATCCTCAGATGAAATTTGTAAAGAAGCTTTCTCAGAAACTGCTCTGTGATGTGTGACTTCTACTCAAAGAGTTACATCTGTATTTCGTGGCTCTCTTCGCTAGCCTTATTTCTGTGGAATCTGAGAACAGATATTTCGAATCCCTTTGAAGACTATAGGGCCAAAGGAAATATCCTCCGATAACAAAGAGAAAGAAGCTTTCTGAGAAACTTCTTTGTCTTCTGTGAAATCATCTCACAGAGTTACAGCTTTCCCCTCAAGAAGCCTTTCGCTAAGACACTTCTTGTGGAATTGGCAAAGGGATATTTGGAAGCCCATAGAGGTCTATGTTGAAAAAGGAAATAGCCTCAAATGAAATCTAGAAAGAAGCATTCTGACAAACTGCTTAGTGTTCTGTTAATTCGTCTCACAGCGATACAGCTTTCCCCTCAAGAAGCCACTCAGTAAGCCTTTTCTTGTGGAATTCTCAAAGTGATATTTGAAAGCCCTTAGAGAGCTATGGTGAGAAAGGAAATATCCTCACATGAAATCTGGAAAGAAGCTTTCTGAGAAACTGCTTAGTGTTCTATTATTTCATCTCACAGAGTTACAGCTTTCCCCTCAAGAAGCCTCTCGCTAAGCCTGTTATTGTGGAATTCGCAAAGTCATATTTGGAAGCCCATAGGTCTAAGGTGAAAAAGAAAATATCCTAAGAGAAAAAGTGAGAGAAGCTTACTGAGAAACTGCTTTGTGATGTGTGACTTCCACTCACAGAGTTACATCTGTATTTCGTGGCTCTCTTTGCTAGCCTTTTTTCTGTGGAATCTGAGAACAGATATTTCGGATCCCTTTGTAGACTATAGGGCCAAAGGAAATATCCTCCGATAACAAAGAGAAAGAAGCTTTCTGAGAAACTTCTTTGTGTTCTGTGAAATCATCTCACAGAGTTACAGATTTCCCCTCAAGAAGCCTTTCGCTAAGACAGTTCTTGTGGAATTTGCAAAGGGATATTTAGAAGCCCATTCAGGGCTATGGTGAAAAAGGAAATATCCTCAGATGAAATCTGGAAAGAAGCTTTTTGACAAACTGCTTAGTGTTCTGTAAATTCATCTCCCAGAGTTACAGCTTTCCCCTCAAGAAGCCGCTCGCTAAGCTGTTCTTGCGGAATTCGCAAAGTGATATTTGGAAGCCCAGAGAGGGCTATGGTGAAAAAGAACATATCCTCAGATAAAAACTGGAAAAAAGCTTTCTGAGAAACTGCTTTGTGATGTGTGACTTCCACTCACAGAGTTACATCTGTATTTGGTTAATCTCTTTGCTAGGTTTATTTCTGTGGAATCTGGAACAGATATTTCGGATCCCTTTGAAGACTACAGGGCCAAAGGAAATATCCTCCGATAACAACGAGAAAGAAGCTTTCTGAGAAACTACTTTGTGTTCTGTGAAATCATCTCACAGAGATACAGCTTTCCCCTCAAGAAGCATTTCGCTAAGACAGTACGTGTGGAATTTGCAAAGGGATATTAGGAAGCCCTTAGAGGGCTATGTTGAAAAAGGAAATAGCCTCAGATGAAATATGGAAAGAAGCTTTCTGACAAACTGCTTAGTGTTCTGTTAATTCATCTCACAGAGTTACAGCTTTCCCATCAAGAAGCCATTCGCTAAGCCTGTTCTTGTGGAATTCGCAAAGTGATATTTGGAAGCCCATAGAGGGCTATGGTGAAAAAGAACATATTCTCAGAGATAAACTGGAAAGAAGCTTTCTGAGAAACTGATTTGTGGTGTGTGACTTCCACTGACAGAGTTACATCTGTATTTCGTGGATCTCTTTGCTAGCCTTATTTCTGTGGAATCTGAGAACAGATATTTCGGATCCCTTTGAAGACTATAGGGGCAAAGGAAATATGCTCTGATAAAAAACAGAAAGAAGCTTTCTGAGAAACTTCTTTGTGTTTTGTGAAATCATCTCACAGAGTTACAGCTTTCCCCTCAGGAAGCCTTTAGCTAAGATAGTTCTTGTGTAATTTGCAAAGGGATATTTGGAAGCCCATACAGTTCTGTGGTGAAAAAGGAAATATCCTAAGATGAAATCTGGAATTAGCTTTCTGAGAAACTGCTTAGTGTTCTGTTAATTCATCTCACAGAGTTACAGCTTTCCCTTCAAGAATCCGCTCGCTATGCCTATTCTTGTGGAATTCGCAAAGTGATATTTGATAGCCCAAAGAGGGCTATGGTGAAAAAGAACATATCTTCAGAGAAAAACTGGAAAGAAGCTTTCTGAGAAACTGCTTCGTGATGTGTGACTTTCACTCACAGAGTTACATCTGTATTTCCTGGATCTCTTTGCTAGCCTTATTTCTGTTGTATCTGAGAACAGATATTTCGGTTCCCTTTGAAGACGACAGGGTCAAAGGAAATATCCTCCGATAACAAAGAGAAAGAAGCTTTCTGAGAATATTCCTTGTGTTCTGTGAAATCATCTCACAGAGTTACAGTTTTCCCTTCAAGAAGCCTTTCCTGAGACAGTTCTTATGGAATTTGCAAAGGGATATTTGGAAGCCCGTAGAGTGCTATGGTGAGAAAGGAAATATCCTCAGATGAAAACTGGAAAGAAGCTTTCTGAGAAACTGCTTAGTGTTCTGTCAATTCATTTCACAGAGTTACAGCTTTCCTCTCAAGAAGCCGCTCGCTAAGCCTCTTCTTGTGGAATTCGCAAAGTCATATTTGGAAGCCCATAGAGGGCTACGGTGAAAAGGAAAATATCCTCGGAGAAAAACTGGAAAGAAGCTTTCTGAGAAACTGCTTTGTGATGTGTGACTTCCACTCACAGAGTTACATCTGTATTTCGTGGATCTCTTTGCTAGCCTTATTTCTTTGGAATCTGAGAACAGATATTTCGATCCCTTTGAAGACTATAGGGCCAAAGGAAATATCCTCCGGTTACAATTTGAAAGAAGCTTTCTGAGAAACTGCTTAGTGTTCTGTCAATTCATCTCACAGAGTTACAGCTTTCCTCTCAAGAATCCGCTCGCTAAGCCTGTTCTTGTGGAATTCTCAAAGTCATATTTGGAAGCCCATAGAGGGCTACGGTGAAAAGGAAAATATCCTCAGAGAAAAACTGGAAAGAAGCTTTCTGTGAAACTGCTTTGTGAGGTGTCACTTCCACTCACAGTGTTACATCTGTATTTCGTGGATCTCTTTGCTAGCCTTATTTCTCTGCAATCTGAGAACAGATATTTCGGATGCCTTTGAAGACTATAGGGTCAAAGAAATATTCTCAGATAACAAAGAGAAAGAAACTTTCTGAGAAACTTCTTTGTGTTCTGTGAAATCGTCTCACAGAGTTACAGCTTTCCCCTCAAGAAGCTTTTCGCTAAGACAGTTCTTGTGGAATTCGCACAGGCATATTTGGAAGCCCTTAGAGGGCTATAGTGAAAATGGAAATATCCTCAGATGAAATCTGGAAAGAAGCGTTCTGAGAAACTGCTAAGTGTTCTGTCAATTCATCTCACAGAGTTACAGCTTTCCTCTCAAGAAGCCGCTCGCTAAGCCTGTTCTTGGGGAATTCGCAAAGTCATATTTGGAAGCCCATAGAGGGCTATGGTGAAAAAGAAAATATCCTCAGAGAAAAACTGGAAAGAAGCTTTCTGAGAAACTGCTTTGTGATGTGTGACTTCCACTCACAGAGTTACATCTGTATTTCGTGGATCTTTTTGCTAGCCTTATTTCTGTGGAATATGAGAACAGATATTTCGGATCCCTTTGAAGACTATAAGGCCAAAGGAAATATCCTCCGGTTACAAAGGGAAAGAAGCTTTGTGAGAAACTTCTTTGTGTTCCGTGAAATCATCTCACAGAGTTACAGCTTTCCCCTCAAGAAGACTTTCGCTAAGACACTTCTTCTGAAATTTGCACAGGGATATTTGGAAGCCCATAGAGTTCTATGGTGAAAAAGGAAATAGCCTCAGATGAAATCTGGAGAGAAGGTTTCTGACCAACTGCTTAGTGTTCTGTTAATTCATCTCACAGACTTACAGCTTTCCCCTCAAGAAGCCACTCGCTATGGCTGTTCTTGTGAAATTCGCAAAGTGTTATTAGAAATCCCATAGAGGGCTATGGTGAAAAAGAACATATCCTCAGAGAAAAACTGGAAAGAAGCTTTCTGAGAAACTGCTTTGTGATGTGTTACTTCCACTCACAGAGTTACATCTGTATTTCGTGGATCTCTTTGCTAGCCTTATTTCTGTGGAATCTGGAACAGATAATTCTGATCCCTTTGAAGACAATAGGGCCAAAGGAAATATCCTCCGATAACAAAGAGAAAGAAGCTTTCTGAGAAACTTCTTTGTGTTCTGTGAAATCATCTCACAGAGTTACAGCTTTCCCCTCAAGAAGCCTTTCGCTAAGACAGTACTTGTGGAATTTGCAAAGGGATATTTGGAAGCCCATAGAGGTCTATGCTGAAAAAGGAAATAGCCTCAAATGAAATCTGGAAAGAAGCATTCTGACAAACTGCTTAGTGTTCTGTTAATTCGTCTCACAGCGATACAGCTTTCCCCTCAAGAAGCCGCTCGGTAAGCCTTTTCTTGTGGAATTCGCAAAGTGATATTTGAAAGCCCTTAGAGAGCTATGGTGAGAAAGGAAATATCCTCACATGAAATCTGGAAAGAAGCTTTCTGAGAAACTGCTTAGTGTTCTATTATTTCATCTCACAGAGTTACAGCTTTCCCCTCAAGAAGCCTCTCGCTAAGCCTGTTATTGTGGAATTCGCAAAGTCATATTTGGAAGCCCATAGGTCTAAGGTGAAAAAGAAAATATCCTAAGAGAAAAAGTGAGAGAAGCTTACTGAGAAACTGCTTTGTGTTGTGTGACTTCCACTCACAGAGTTACATCTGTATTTCGTGGCTCTCTTTGCTAGCCTTATTTCTGTGGAATCTGAGAACAGATATTTCGGATCCCTTTGTAGACTATAGGTCCAAAGGAAATATCCTCCGATAACAAAGAGAAAGAAGCTTTCTGAGAAACTTCTTTGTGTTCTGTGAAATCATCTCACAGAGTTACAGATTTCCCCTCAAGAAGCCTTTCGCTAAGACAGTTCTTGTGGAATTTGCAAAGGGATATTTAGAAGCCCATTCAGGGCTATGGTGAAAAAGGAAATATCCTCAGATGAAAACTGGAAAGAAGCTTTCTGAGAAACTGCTTAGTGTTCTGTCAATTCATTTCACAGAGTTACAGCTTTCCTCTCAAGAAGCCGCTCGCTAAGCCTCTTCTTGTGGAATTCGCAAAGTCATATTTGGAAGCCCATAGAGGGCTACGGTGAAAAGGAAAATATCCTCAGAGAAAAACTGGAAAGAAGCTTTCTGAGAAACTGCTTTGTGATGTGTGACTTCCACTCACAGAGTTACATCTGTATTTCGTGGATCTCTTTGCTAGCCTTATTTCTTTGGAATCTGAGAACAGATATTTCGATCCCTTTGAAGACTATAGGGCCAAAGGAAATATCCTCCGGTTACAATTTGAAAGAAGCTTTCTGAGAAACTGCTTAGTGTTCTGTCAATTCATCTCACAGAGTTACAGCTTTCCTCTCAAGAATCCGCTCGCTAAGCCTGTTCTTGTGGAATTCTCAAAGTCATATTTGGAAGCCCATAGAGGGCTACGGTGAAAAGGAAAATATCCTCAGAGAAAAACTGGAAAGAAGCTTTCTGTGAAACTGCTTTGTGATGTGTCACTTAAACTCACAGTGTTACATATGTATTTCGTGGATCTCTTTGCTAGCCTTATTTCTCTGGAATCTGAGAACAGATATTTCGGATGCCTTTGAAGACTATAGGGTCAAAGAAATATTCTCAGATAACAAAGAGAAAGAAACTTTCTGAGAAACTTCTTTGTGTTCTGTGAAATCGTCTCACAGAGTTACAGCTTTCCCCTCAAGAAGCTTTTCGCTAAGACAGTTCTTGTGGAATTCGCACAGGCATATTTGGAAGCCCTTAGAGGGCTATAGTGAAAATGGAAATATCTTCAGATGAAATCTGGAAAGAAGCGTTCTGAGAAACTGCTAAGTGTTCTGTCAATTCATCTCACAGAGTTACAGCTTTCCTCTCAAGAAGCCGCTCGCTAAGCCTGTTCTTGTGGAATTCGCAAAGTCATATTTGGAAGCCCATAGAGGGCTATGGTGAAAAAGAAAATATCCTCAGAGAAAAACTGGAAAGAAGCTTTCTGGAAACTGCTTTGTGATGTGTGACTTCCACTCACAGAGTTACATCTGTATTTCATGGATCTTTTTTCTAGCCTTATTTCTGTGGAATAGGAGAACAGATATTTCGGATCCCTTTGAAGACTATAAGGCCAAAGGAATTATCCTCCGGTTACAAAGAGAAAGAAGCTTTGTGAGAAACTTCTTTGTGTTCCGTGAAATCATCTCACAGAGTTACAGATTTCCCCTCAAGAAGCCTTTCGCTAAGACACTTCTTCTGAAATTTGCACAGGGATATTTGGAAGCCCATAGAGTTCTATGGTGAAAAAGGAAATAGCCTCAGATGAAATCTGGAGAGAAGCTTTCTGACCAACTGCTTAGTGTTCTGTTAATTCATCTCACAGACTTACAGCTTTCCCCTCAAGAAGCCACTCGCTATGGCTGTTCTTGTGAAATTCGCAAAGTGTTATTAGAAATCCCATAGAGGGCTATGGTGAAAAAGAACATATTCTCAGAGAAAAACTGGAAAGAAGCTTTCTGAGAAACTGCTTTGTGATGTGTTACTTCCACTCACAGAGTTACATCTGTATTTCGTGGATCTCTTTGCTAGCCTTATTTCTGTGGAATCTGGAACAGATAATTCTGATCCCTTTGAAGACCATAGGGCCAAAGGAAATATCCTCCGATAACAAAGAGAAAGAAGCTTTCTGAGAAACTTCTTTGTGTTCTGTGAAATCATCTCACAGAGTTACAGCTTTCCCCTCAAGAAGCCTTTCGCTAAGACAGTACTTGTGGAATTTGCAAAGGGATATTTGGAAGCCCATAGAGGTCTATGCTGAAAAAGGAAATAGCCTCAAATGAAATCTGGAAAGAAGCATTCTGACAAACTGCTTAGTGTTCTGTTAATTCGTCTCACAGCGATACAGCTTTCCCCTCAAGAAGCCGCTCGGTAAGCCTTTTCTTGTGGAATTCGCAAAGTGATATTTGAAAGCCCTTAGAGAGCTATGGTGAGAAAGGAAATATCCTCACATGAAATCTGGAAAGAAGCTTTCTGAGAAACTGCTTAGTGTTCTATTATTTCATCTCACAGAGTTACAGCTTTCCCCTCAAGAAGCCTCTCGCTAAGCCTGTTATTGTGGAATTCGCAAAGTCATATTTGGAAGCCCATAGGTCTAAGGTGAAAAAGAAAATATCCTAAGAGAAAAAGTGAGAGAAGCTTACTGAGAAACTGCTTTGTGATGTTTGACTTCCACTCACAGAGTTACATCTGTATTTCGTGGCTCTCTTTGCTAGCCTTATTTCTGTGGAATCTGAGAACAGATATTTCGGATCCCTTTGTAGACTATAGGTCCAAAGGAAATATCCTCCGATAACAAAGAGAAAGAAGCTTTCTGAGAAACTTCTTTGTGTTCTGTGAAATCATCTCACAGAGTTACAGATTTCCCCTCAAGAAGCCTTTCGCTAAGACAGTTCTTGTGGAATTTGCAAAGGGATATTTAGAAGCCCATTCAGGGCTATGGTGAAAAAGGAAATATCCTCAGATGAAATCTGGAAAGAAGCTTTTTGACAAACTGCTTAGTGTTCTGTTAATTCATCTCCCAGAGTTACAGCTTTCCCCTCAAGAAGCCGCTCGCTAAGCTGTTCTTGCGGAATTCGCAAAGTGATATTTGGAAGCCCAGAGAGGGCTATGGTGAAAAAGAACATATCCTCAGATAAAAACTGGAAAAAAGCTTTCTGAGAAACTGCTTTGTGATGTGTGACTTCCACTCACAGAGTTACATCTGTATTTGGTGGATCTCTTTGCTAGGTTTATTTCTGTGGAATCTGGAACAGATATTTCGGATCCCTTTGAAGACTACAGGGCCAAAGTAAATATCCTCCGATAACAACGAGAAAGAAGCTTTCTGAGAAGATACTTTGTGTTCTGTGAAATCATCTCACAGAGATACAGCTTTCCCCTCAAGAAGCCTTTCGCTAAGACAGTACGTGTGGAATTTGCAAAGGGATATTAGGAAACCCTTAGAGGGCTATGGTGAAAAAGGAAATAGCCTCAGATGAAATCTGGAAAGAAGCTTTCTGACAAACTGCTTAGTGTTCTGTTAATTCATCTCACAGAGTTACAGCTTTCCCATCAAGAAGCCGTTCGCTAAGCCTGTTCTTGTGGAATTCGCAAAGTGATATTTGGAAGCCCATAGAGGGCTATGGTGAAAAAGAACATATTCTCAGAGATAAACTGGAAAGAAGCTTTCTGAGAAACTGATTTGTGGTGTGTGACTTCCACTGACAGAGTTACATCTGTATTTCGTGGATCTCTTTGCTAGCCTTATTTCTGTGGAATCTGAGAACAGATATTTCGGATCCCTTTGAAGACTATAGGGCCAAAGGAAATACGCTCTGATAAAAAACAGAAAGAAGCTTTCTGAGAAACTTCTTTGTGTTTTGTGAAATCATCTCACAGAGTTACAGCTTTCCCCTCAGGAAGCCTTTAGCAAAGATAGTTCTTGTGTAATTTGCAAAGGGATATTTGGAAGCCCATAGAGTTCTGTGGTGAAAAAGGAAATATCCTAAGATGAAATCTGGAATTAGCTTTCTGAGAAACTGCTTAGTGTTCTATTAATTCATCTCACAGAGTTACAGCTTTCCCTTCAAGAATCCGCTCGCTATGCCTATTCTTGTGGAATTCGCAAAGTGATATTTGATAACCCATAGAGGGCTATGGTGAAAAAGAACATATCCTCAGAGAAAAACTGGAAAGAAGCTTTCTGAGAAACTGCTTAGTGTTCTGTTAATTCATCTCACAGAGTTACATCTGTATTTCGTGGATCTCTTTGCTAGCCTTATTTCTGTGGAATCTGAGAACATATATTTCGGATCCCTTTGAAGAATATAGGGCCAAAGGAAATATCCTCCGATAACAAAGAGAAAGAAGCTTTCTGAGAAACTTCTTTGTGTTCTGTGAAATCATCTCACAGAGTTACAGCTTTCCCCTAAAGAAGTCGCTCGCTAAGACTGTTCTTGTGGAATTCGCAAAGTTATATTTGGGAGCCCATAGAGGTCTTTGGTGAAAAAGAAAATATCCTCAGAGAAAAACTGGAAAGAAGCTTTCTGAGAAACTGCTTTGTGATGTGTGACTTCCACTAACGGAGTTAAATCTGTATTTCGTGGATCTCTTTGCTAGCCTTATTTCTGTTGTATCTGAGAACAGATAATTGGGATCCCTCTGAAAACTTGGGGCCAAAGGAAATATCCTCCGATAACAGAGAGAAAGAAGCTTTCTGAGAAACTTCTTTGTGTTCTGTGAAATCATCTCACACAGTTACAGCATTCCAATCAAGGAGCCTTCGCTAAGAGAGTTCTTGTGGAATTTGCAAAGGGATATTTGGAAGCCCATAGAGGTCTATGGTGAAAAAGGAAATATCCTCAGATGAAATCTGGAAAGAAGCTTTGTGAGAAACTGTTTAGTGTTCTGTTAATTCATCTCACAGAGCTACAGATTTCCCCACAAGAAGCCGTTGGCTAAGATTGTTCTTTTGGAATTCGCAAAGTGATATTTGGAAGCCCTTAAAGGACTATGGTGAAAAAGAGAATATCCTCAGAGAAAAACTGGAAAGAAGCTTTCAGAGAAACTGCTTTGTGATGTGTGACTTCCACTCACAGAGTTACATCTGTATTTCGTGGATCTCTTTGGTAGCCTTATTTCTGTGGAATCTGAGAACAGATATTTCGGATCCCTTTAAACTCTATAGAGCCAAAGGAAATATCCTCCGATAATAAAGAGAAAGAAGCTTTCTGAGAAACTTCTTTGTGTTCTGTGAAATCATCTCTCAGAGTTACAGCTTTCCCCTAAAGAAGCCTTTCGCTAAGACAGTTCTTGTGGAATTGGCAAAGTGATATTTGGAAGTCCAAAGAGGACTATGGTGAAAAAGGAAATATCCTCAGATGAAATTTGTAAAGAAGCTTTCTCAGAAACTGCTCTGTGATGTGTGACTTCTACTCAAAGAGTTACATCTGTATTTCGTGGCTCTCTTCGCTAGCCTTATTTCTGTGCAATCTGAGAACAGATATTTCGAATCCCTTTGAAGACTATAGGGCCAAAGGAAATATCCTCCGATAACAAAGAGAAAGAAGCTTTCTGAGAAACTTCTTTGTCTTCTGTGAAATCATCTCACAGAGTTACAGCTTTCCCCTCAAGAAGCCTTTCGCTAAGACACTTCTTGTGGAATTGGCAAAGGGATATTTGGAAGCCCATAGAGGTCTATGTTGAAAAAGGAAATAGCCTCAAATGAAATCTAGAAAGAAGCATTCTGACAAACTGCTTAGTGTTCTGTTAATTCGTCTCACAGCGATACAGCTTTCCCCTCAAGAAGCCACTCAGTAAGCCTTTTCTTGTGGAATTCTCAAAGTGATATTTGAAAGCCCTTAGAGAGCTATGGTGAGAAAGGAAATATCCTCACATGAAATCTGGAAAGAAGCTTTCTGAGAAACTGCTTAGTGTTCTATTATTTCATCTCACAGAGTTACAGCTTTCCCCTCAAGAAGCCTCTCGCTAAGCCTGTTATTGTGGAATTCGCAAAGTCATATTTGGAAGCCCATAGGTCTAAGGTGAAAAAGAAAATATCCTAAGAGAAAAAGTGAGAGAAGCTTACTGAGAAACTGCTTTGTGATGTGTGACTTCCACTCACAGAGTTACATCTGTATTTCGTGGCTCTCTTTGCTAGCCTTTTTTCTGTGGAATCTGAGAACAGATATTTCGGATCCCTTTGTAGACTATAGGGCCAAAGGAAATATCCTCCGATAACAAAGAGAAAGAAGCTTTCTGAGAAACTTCTTTGTGTTCTGTGAAATCATCTCACAGAGTTACAGATTTCCCCTCAAGAAGCCTTTCGCTAAGACAGTTCTTGTGGAATTTGCAAAGGGATATTTAGAAGCCCATTCAGGGCTATGGTGAAAAAGGAAATATCCTCAGATGAAATCTGGAAAGAAGCTTTTTGACAAACTGCTTAGTGTTCTGTAAATTCATCTCCCAGAGTTACAGCTTTCCCCTCAAGAAGCCGCTCGCTAAGCTGTTCTTGCGGAATTCGCAAAGTGATATTTGGAAGCCCAGAGAGGGCTATGGTGAAAAAGAACATATCCTCAGATAAAAACTGGAAAAAAGCTTTCTGAGAAACTGCTTTGTGATGTGTGACTTCCACTCACAGAGTTACATCTGTATTTGGTGGATCTCTTTGCTAGGTTTATTTCTGTGGAATCTGGAACAGATATTTCGGATCCCTTTGAAGACTACAGGGCCAAAGTAAATATCCTCCGATAACAACGAGAAAGAAGCTTTCTGAGAAACTACTTTGTGTTCTGTGAAATCATCTCACAGAGATACAGCTTTCCCCTCAAGAAGCATTTCGCTAAGACAGTACGTGTGGAATTTGCAAAGGGATATTAGGAAGCCCTTAGAGGGCTATGGTGAAAAAGGAAATAGCCTCAGATGAAATATGGAAAGAAGCTTTCTGACAAACTGCTTAGTGTTCTGTTAATTCATCTCACAGAGTTACAGCTTTCCCATCAAGAAGCCATTCGCTAAGCCTGTTCTTGTGGAATTCGCAAAGTGATATTTGGAAGCCCATAGAGGGCTATGGTGAAAAAGAACATATTCTCAGAGATAAACTGGAAAGAAGCTTTCTGAGAAACTGATTTGTGGTGTGTGACTTCCACTGACAGAGTTACATCTGTATTTCGTGGATCTCTTTGCTAGCCTTATTTCTGTGGAATCTGAGAACAGATATTTCGGATCCCTTTGAAGACTATAGGGGCAAAGGAAATATGCTCTGATAAAAAACAGAAAGAAGCTTTCTGAGAAACTTCTTTGTGTTTTGTGAAATCATCTCACAGAGTTACAGCTTTCCCCTCAGGAAGCCTTTAGCTAAGATAGTTCTTGTGTAATTTGCAAAGGGATATTTGGAAGCCCATACAGTTCTGTGGTGAAAAAGGAAATATCCTAAGATGAAATCTGGAATTAGCTTTCTGAGAAACTGCTTAGTGTTCTGTTAATTCATCTCACAGAGTTACAGCTTTCCCTTCAAGAATCCGCTCGCTATGCCTATTCTTGTGGAATTCGCAAAGTGATATTTGATAGCCCATAGAGGGCTATGGTGAAAAAGAACATATCTTCAGAGAAAAACTGGAAAGAAGCTTTCTGAGAAACTGCTTCGTGATGTGTGACTTTCACTCACAGAGTTACATCTGTATTTCCTGGATCTCTTTGCTAGCCTTATTTCTGTTGTATCTGAGAACAGATATTTCGGTTCCCTTTGAAGACGACAGGGTCAAAGGAAATATCCTCCGATAACAAAGAGAAAGAAGCTTTCTGAGAATATTCCTTGTGTTCTGTGAAATCATCTCACAGAGTTACAGTTTTCCCTTCAAGAAGCCTTTCCTGAGACAGTTCTTATGGAATTTGCAAAGGGATATTTGGAAGCCCGTAGAGTGCTATGGTGAGAAAGGAAATATCCTCAGATGAAAACTGGAAAGAAGCTTTCTGAGAAACTGCTTAGTGTTCTGTCAATTCATTTCACAGAGTTACAGCTTTCCTCTCAAGAAGCCGCTCGTTAAGCCTCTTCTTGTGGAATTCGCAAAGTCATATTTGGAAGCCCATAGAGGGCTACGGTGAAAAGGAAAATATCCTCGGAGAAAAACTGGAAAGAAGCTTTCTGAGAAACTGCTTTGTGATGTGTGACTTCCACTCACAGAGTTACATCTGTATTTCGTGGATCTCTTTGCTAGCCTTATTTCTTTGGAATCTGAGAACAGATATTTCGATCCCTTTGAAGACTATAGGGCCAAAGGAAATATCCTCCGGTTACAATTTGAAAGAAGCTTTCTGAGAAACTGCTTAGTGTTCTGTCAATTCATCTCACAGAGTTACAGCTTTCCTCTCAAGAATCCGCTCGCTAAGCCTGTTCTTGTGGAATTCTCAAAGTCATATTTGGAAGCCCATAGAGGGCTACGGTGAAAAGGAAAATATCCTCAGAGAAAAACTGGAAAGAAGCTTTCTGTGAAACTGCTTTGTGAGGTGTCACTTCCACTCACAGTGTTACATCTGTATTTCGTGGATCTCTTTGCTAGCCTTATTTCTCTGGAATCTGAGAACAGATATTTCGGATGCCTTTGAAGACTATAGGGTCAAAGAAATATTCTCAGATAACAAAGAGAAAGAAACTTTCTGAGAAACTTCTTTGTGTTCTGTGAAATCGTCTCACAGAGTTACAGCTTTCCCCTCAAGAAGCTTTTCGCTAAGACAGTTCTTGTGGAATTCGCACAGGCATATTTGGAAGCCCTTAGAGGGCTATAGTGAAAATGGAAATATCCTCAGATGAAATCTGGAAAGAAGCGTTCTGAGAAACTGCTAAGTGTTCTGTCAATTCATCTCACAGAGTTACAGCTTTCCTCTCAAGAAGCCGCTCGCTAAGCCTGTTCTTGGGGAATTCGCAAAGTCATATTTGGAAGCCCATAGAGGGCTATGGTGAAAAAGAAAATATCCTCAGAGAAAAACTGGAAAGAAGCTTTCTGAGAAACTGCTTTGTGATGTGTGACTTCCACTCACAGAGTTACATCTGTATTTCGTGGATCTTTTTGCTAGCCTTATTTCTGTGGAATATGAGAACAGATATTTCGGATCCCTTTGAAGACTATAAGGCCAAAGGAAATATCCTCCGGTTACAAAGGGAAAGAAGCTTTGTGAGAAACTTCTTTGTGTTCCGTGAAATCATCTCACAGAGTTACAGCTTTCCCCTCAAGAAGACTTTCGCTAAGACACTTCTTCTGAAATTTGCACAGGGATATTTGGAAGCCCATAGAGTTCTATGGTGAAAAAGGAAATAGCCTCAGATGAAATCTGGAGAGAAGGTTTCTGACCAACTGCTTAGTGTTCTGTTAATTCATCTCACAGACTTACAGCTTTCCCCTCAAGAAGCCACTCGCTATGGCTGTTCTTGTGAAATTCGCAAAGTGTTATTAGAAATCCCATAGAGGGCTATGGTGAAAAAGAACATATCCTCAGAGAAAAACTGGAAAGAAGCTTTCTGAGAAACTGCTTTGTGATGTGTTACTTCCACTCACAGAGTTACATCTGTATTTCGTGGATCTCTTTGCTAGCCTTATTTCTGTGGAATCTGGAACAGATAATTCTGATCCCTTTGAAGACAATAGGGCCAAAGGAAATATCCTCCGATAACAAAGAGAAAGAAGCTTTCTGAGAAACTTCTTTGTGTTCTGTGAAATCATCTCACAGAGTTACAGCTTTCCCCTCAAGAAGCCTTTCGCTAAGACAGTACTTGTGGAATTTGCAAAGGGATATTTGGAAGCCCATAGAGGTCTATGCTGAAAAAGGAAATAGCCTCAAATGAAATCTGGAAAGAAGCATTCTGACAAACTGCTTAGTGTTCTGTTAATTCGTCTCACAGCGATACAGCTTTCCCCTCAAGAAGCCGCTCGGTAAGCCTTTTCTTGTGGAATTCGCAAAGTGATATTTGAAAGCCCTTAGAGAGCTATGGTGAGAAAGGAAATATCCTCACATGAAATCTGGAAAGAAGCTTTCTGAGAAACTGCTTAGTGTTCTATTATTTCATCTCACAGAGTTACAGCTTTCCCCTCAAGAAGCCTCTCGCTAAGCCTGTTATTGTGGAATTCGCAAAGTCATATTTGGAAGCCCATAGGTCTAAGGTGAAAAAGAAAATATCCTAAGAGAAAAAGTGAGAGAAGCTTACTGAGAAACTGCTTTGTGTTGTGTGACTTCCACTCACAGAGTTACATCTGTATTTCGTGGCTCTCTTTGCTAGCCTTATTTCTGTGGAATCTGAGAACAGATATTTCGGATCCCTTTGTAGACTATAGGTCCAAAGGAAATATCCTCCGATAACAAAGAGAAAGAAGCTTTCTGAGAAACTTCTTTGTGTTCTGTGAAATCATCTCACAGAGTTACAGATTTCCCCTCAAGAAGCCTTTCGCTAAGACAGTTCTTGTGGAATTTGCAAAGGGATATTTAGAAGCCCATTCAGGGCTATGGTGAAAAAGGAAATATCCTCAGATGAAAACTGGAAAGAAGCTTTCTGAGAAACTGCTTAGTGTTCTGTCAATTCATTTCACAGAGTTACAGCTTTCCTCTCAAGAAGCCGCTCGCTAAGCCTCTTCTTGTGGAATTCGCAAAGTCATATTTGGAAGCCCATAGAGGGCTACGGTGAAAAGGAAAATATCCTCAGAGAAAAACTGGAAAGAAGCTTTCTGAGAAACTGCTTTGTGATGTGTGACTTCCACTCACAGAGTTACATCTGTATTTCGTGGATCTCTTTGCTAGCCTTATTTCTTTGGAATCTGAGAACAGATATTTCGATCCCTTTGAAGACTATAGGGCCAAAGGAAATATCCTCCGGTTACAATTTGAAAGAAGCTTTCTGAGAAACTGCTTAGTGTTCTGTCAATTCATCTCACAGAGTTACAGCTTTCCTCTCAAGAATCCGCTCGCTAAGCCTGTTCTTGTGGAATTCTCAAAGTCATATTTGGAAGCCCATAGAGGGCTACGGTGAAAAGGAAAATATCCTCAGAGAAAAACTGGAAAGAAGCTTTCTGTGAAACTGCTTTGTGATGTGTCACTTAAACTCACAGTGTTACATATGTATTTCGTGGATCTCTTTGCTAGCCTTATTTCTCTGGAATCTGAGAACAGATATTTCGGATGCCTTTGAAGACTATAGGGTCAAAGAAATATTCTCAGATAACAAAGAGAAAGAAACTTTCTGAGAAACTTCTTTGTGTTCTGTGAAATCGTCTCACAGAGTTACAGCTTTCCCCTCAAGAAGCTTTTCGCTAAGACAGTTCTTGTGGAATTCGCACAGGCATATTTGGAAGCCCTTAGAGGGCTATAGTGAAAATGGAAATATCTTCAGATGAAATCTGGAAAGAAGCGTTCTGAGAAACTGCTAAGTGTTCTGTCAATTCATCTCACAGAGTTACAGCTTTCCTCTCAAGAAGCCGCTCGCTAAGCCTGTTCTTGTGGAATTCGCAAAGTCATATTTGGAAGCCCATAGAGGGCTATGGTGAAAAAGAAAATATCCTCAGAGAAAAACTGGAAAGAAGCTTTCTGGAAACTGCTTTGTGATGTGTGACTTCCACTCACAGAGTTACATCTGTATTTCATGGATCTTTTTGCTAGCCTTATTTCTGTGGAATAGGAGAACAGATATTTCGGATCCCTTTGAAGACTATAAGGCCAAAGGAATTATCCTCCGGTTACAAAGAGAAAGAAGCTTTGTGAGAAACTTCTTTGTGTTCCGTGAAATCATCTCACAGAGTTACAGCTTTCCCCTCAAGAAGCCTTTCGCTAAGACACTTCTTCTGAAATTTGCACAGGGATATTTGGAAGCCCATAGAGTTCTATGGTGAAAAAGGAAATAGCCTCAGATGAAATCTGGAGAGAAGCTTTCTGACCAACTGCTTAGTGTTCTGTTAATTCATCTCACAGACTTACAGCTTTCCCCTCAAGAAGCCACTCGCTATGGCTGTTCTTGTGAAATTCGCAAAGTGTTATTAGAAATCCCATAGAGGGCTATGGTGAAAAAGAACATATTCTCAGAGAAAAACTGGAAAGAAGCTTTCTGAGAAACTGCTTTGTGATGTGTTACTTCCACTCACAGAGTTACATCTGTATTTCGTGGATCTCTTTGCTAGCCTTATTTCTGTGGAATCTGGAACAGATAATTCTGATCCCTTTGAAGACCATAGGGCCAAAGGAAATATCCTCCGATAACAAAGAGAAAGAAGCTTTCTGAGAAACTTCTTTGTGTTCTGTGAAATCATCTCACAGAGTTACAGCTTTCCCCTCAAGAAGCCTTTCGCTAAGACAGTACTTGTGGAATTTGCAAAGGGATATTTGGAAGCCCATAGAGGTCTATGCTGAAAAAGGAAATAGCCTCAAATGAAATCTGGAAAGAAGCATTCTGACAAACTGCTTAGTGTTCTGTTAATTCGTCTCACAGCGATACAGCTTTCCCCTCAAGAAGCCGCTCGGTAAGCCTTTTCTTGTGGAATTCGCAAAGTGATATTTGAAAGCCCTTAGAGAGCTATGGTGAGAAAGGAAATATCCTCACATGAAATCTGGAAAGAAGCTTTCTGAGAAACTGCTTAGTGTTCTATTATTTCATCTCACAGAGTTACAGCTTTCCCCTCAAGAAGCCTCTCGCTAAGCCTGTTATTGTGGAATTCGCAAAGTCATATTTGGAAGCCCATAGGTCTAAGGTGAAAAAGAAAATATCCTAAGAGAAAAAGTGAGAGAAGCTTACTGAGAAACTGCTTTGTGATGTTTGACTTCCACTCACAGAGTTACATCTGTATTTCGTGGCTCTCTTTGCTAGCCTTATTTCTGTGGAATCTGAGAACAGATATTTCGGATCCCTTTGTAGACTATAGGTCCAAAGGAAATATCCTCCGATAACAAAGAGAAAGAAGCTTTCTGAGAAACTTCTTTGTGTTCTGTGAAATCATCTCACAGAGTTACAGATTTCCCCTCAAGAAGCCTTTCGCTAAGACAGTTCTTGTGGAATTTGCAAAGGGATATTTAGAAGCCCATTCAGGGCTATGGTGAAAAAGGAAATATCCTCAGATGAAATCTGGAAAGAAGCTTTTTGACAAACTGCTTAGTGTTCTGTAAATTCATCTCCCAGAGTTACAGCTTTCCCCTCAAGAAGCCGCTCGCTAAGCTGTTCTTGCGGAATTCGCAAAGTGATATTTGGAAGCCCAGAGAGGGCTATGGTGAAAAAGAACATATCCTCAGATAAAAACTGGAAAAAAGCTTTCTGAGAAACTGCTTTGTGATGTGTGACTTCCACTCACAGAGTTACATCTGTATTTGGTGGATCTCTTTGCTAGGTTTATTTCTGTGGAATCTGGAACAGATATTTCGGATCCCTTTGAAGACTACAGGGCCAAAGTAAATATCCTCCGATAACAACGAGAAAGAAGCTTTCTGAGAAAATACTTTGTGTTCTGTGAAATCATCTCACAGAGATACAGCTTTCCCCTCAAGAAGCCTTTCGCTAAGACAGTACGTGTGGAATTTGCAAAGGGATATTAGGAAACCCTTAGAGGGCTATGGTGAAAAAGGAAATAGCCTCAGATGAAATCTGGAAAGAAGCTTTCTGACAAACTGCTTAGTGTTCTGTTAATTCATCTCACAGAGTTACAGCTTTCCCATCAAGAAGCCGTTCGCTAAGCCTGTTCTTGTGGAATTCGCAAAGTGATATTTGGAAGCCCATAGAGGGCTATGGTGAAAAAGAACATATTCTCAGAGATAAACTGGAAAGAAGCTTTCTGAGAAACTGATTTGTGGTGTGTGACTTCCACTGACAGAGTTACATCTGTATTTCGTGGATCTCTTTGCTAGCCTTATTTCTGTGGAATCTGAGAACAGATATTTCGGATCCCTTTGAAGACTATAGGGCCAAAGGAAATATGCTCTGATAAAAAACAGAAAGAAGCTTTCTGAGAAACTTCTTTGTGTTTTGTGAAATCATCTCACAGAGTTACAACTTTCCCCTCAGGAAGCCTTTAGCAAAGATAGTTCTTGTGTAATTTGCAAAGGGATATTTGGAAGCCCATAGAGTTCTGTGGTGAAAAAGGAAATATCCTAAGATGAAATCTGGAATTAGCTTTCTGAGAAACTGCTTAGTGTTCTATTAATTCATCTCACAGAGTTACAGCTTTCCCTTCAAGAATCCGCTCGCTATGCCTATTCTTGTGGAATTCGCAAAGTGATATTTGATAGCCCATAGAGGGCTATGGTGAAAAAGAACATATCCTCAGAGAAAAACTGGAAAGAAGCTTTCTGAGAAACTGCTTAGTGTTCTGTTAATTCATCTCACAGAGTTACATCTGTATTTCGTGGATCTCTTTGCTAGCCTTATTTCTGTGGAATCTGAGAACATATATTTCGGATCCCTTTGAAGAATATAGGGCCAAAGGAAATATCCTCCGATAACAAAGAGAAAGAAGCTTTCTGAGAAACTTCTTTGTGTTCTGTGAAATCATCTCACAGAGTTACAGCTTTCCCCTAAAGAAGCCGCTCGCTAAGACTGTTCTTGTGGAATTCGCAAAGTTATATTTGGGAGCCCATAGAGGTCTTTGGTGAAAAAGAAAATATCCTCAGAGAAAAACTGGAAAGAAGCTTTCTGAGAAACTGCTTTGTGATGTGTGACTTCCACTAACGGAGTTAAATCTGTATTTCGTGGATCTCTTTGCTAGCCTTATTTCTGTTGTATCTGAGAACAGATAATTGGGATCCCTCTGAAAACTTGGGGCCAAAGGAAATATCCTCCGATAACAGAGAGAAAGAAGCTTTCTGAGAAACTTCTTTGTGTTCTGTGAAATCATCTCACACAGTTACAGCATTCCAATCAAGGAGCCTTCGCTAAGAGAGTTCTTGTGGAATTTGCAAAGGGATATTTGGAAGCCCATAGAGGTCTATGGTGAAAAAGGAAATATCCTCAGATGAAATCTGGAAAGAAGCTTTGTGAGAAACTGTTTAGTGTTCTGTTAATTCATCTCACAGAGCTACAGATTTCCCCACAAGAAGCCGTTGGCTAAGATTGTTCTTTTGGAATTCGCAAAGTGATATTTGGAAGCCCTTAAAGGACTATGGTGAAAAAGAGAATATCCTCAGAGAAAAACTGGAAAGAAGCTTTCAGAGAAACTGCTTTGTGATGTGTGACTTCCACTCACAGAGTTACATCTGTATTTCGTGGATCTCTTTGGTAGCCTTATTTCTGTGGAATCTGAGAACAGATATTTCGGATGACTTTGAAGACTATAAGGCCAAAGGAAATATCCTCCGATCACAAAGAGAAAGAAGCTTTCTGAGAAACTTCTTTGTGTTCTGTGAAATCATCTCACAGAGTTGCAGCTTTCCCCTCAAGAAGTCTTTCTCTAAGACAGTTCTTGTGGAATTTGCAAAGGGATATTTGGAAGCCCATAGAGGGCTATGGTGAAAAAGGAAATATCCACAGATGAAATCAGGAAAGAAGCTTCATGAGAAATTGCTTAGTTTTCTGTTAGTTCATATCACACAGTTACAGCTTTCCCCTCAAGAAGCCGCTCGCTAAGCCTGTTCTTGTTGAATTTGCAAAGTGATATTTGGCAGCCCATAGAGGGCTAAGGTGAAAAAGGAAATATGCTCAGATGAAATCTGGAAAGAAGCTTTCTGACAAACTGCTTAGTGTTCTGTTAATTCATCACACATAGTTAAACTTTCCCCTCAAGAAGTCGCTCGCTAACCCTGTTCTTGTGGAATTCGCAGAGTGATATTTGGAAGGCCATAGAGGCCTATGGTGAAAAAGAATATATCCTCAGAGAAAAACTGGAAAGAAGCATTCTGAGAAACTGGTTTGTGATGTGTGACTTCCACTGACCGAGTTACATCTGTATTTCGTGGATGTCTCTGGGAGCCTTTTTACTGTGGAATCTGAGAACAGATATTTCGGATCCCTTTGAACACTATAGGGCCAAAGGAAATATCCTCCGATTACAAAGAGAAAGAAGCTTTCTGAGAAACTTCTTTGTGTTCTGTGAAATCATCTCACAGAGATACAGCTTCCCCCTCAGGAAGCCTTTCGCTACGACAGTTCTTGTGGAATTTGCAAAGGGATATTTGGGAGCCCGTAGAGGGCTATGGTGAAAAAGGAAATATCCTCACATGAAATCTGGAAAGAAGCTTTCTGAGAAACTACTTAGTGTTCTGTTAATTCATCTCACAGAGTTACAGCTTACCCCTCAAGAAGCCGCTCGCTAAGGCTGTTCTTGTGTAATTCGCAAAGTGATATTTGGAAGCCCATAGAGGGCTGAGGTGAAAAAGAAAATATCCTCAGAGAAAAACTGGAAAGAAACTTTCTGAAAAACTGCTTTGTGATGTGTGACTTCCACTCACAGTGTTACATCTGTATTTCGTGTATCTCTTTGCTAGCCTTTTTTCTGTGGAATCTGAGAACAGATATTTCGGATCCCTTTGAAGACTATAGGGCCAAAGGAAATATCCTCCGATAACAAAGAGAAAGAAGCTTTATGAGAAACTTCTTTGTGTTCTGTGAAATCATCTCACAGAGTTACAGCTTTCCCCTCAAGAAGCCTTTCGCTAAGACAGTTCTTGTGGAATTTGAAAAGGGTTATTTGGAAGCCCATAGAGGGCTCTGGTGAAAAAGGAAATATCCACAGATGAAATCTGGAAACAAGCTTTTGAGAAACTGCTTAGTGTTCCGTGAAATCATCTCACAGAGTTAGAGCTTTCCAATCAAGAAGCCTTTTGCTAAGACAGTTCTTGTGGAATTTGCCAAGTGATATTGGAACCCCCTAGAGGTCTATGGTGAGTAAGGAAATATCCTCAGATGAAATCTGGAAAGAAGCCTTCTGAGAAACTGCTTAGTGTTCTGTTAATTCATCTCACAGAGTTACAGCTTTCCCCTCAAGAAGCCGCTTGCTAAGCCTGTTCTTGTGGAATTCGCAAAGTGAAATTTGGAAGCACATAGAGGTCTACGGTGAAAAAGAAAATACCCTGAGGGAAAAACTGGAAAGAACCTTTCTGATAACCTGCTTTGTGATGTGTGACTTCCACTCACAGAATTAGATCCGTATTTAGGGGATCTCTTTGCTTGCCTTTTTTCTGTGGAATCTGAAAACAGATATTACGGATCCCTTTGAAGACTATTTTGCCAAAGGAAATATCCTCCGATAACAAAGAGAAAGAAGCTTTCTGAGAAACTTCTTTGTGTTCTGTGCAATCATCTCACAGAGTTACAGCTTTCCCCTCAAGAAGCCTTTCCAAAGGGATATTTGGAAGCCCATAGAGGGTTACGGTGAAAAAGGAAATATCCTCAGATGTAATCTGGAAAGATGCTTTCTGACAAACTGCTTAGTGTTCTGTTAATTCATCTCACAGAGCTACAGCTTTCACGTCAAGAAGCCGTACGCTAAGCCTGTCCTTGTGGAATTTGCAAAGTGATATTTGGAAGCCCATAGAGGGCTAAGGTGAAAAAGAAAGTATCCTGAGAGAAAAACTGGAAACAAGCTTTCTGAGAAACTGCTTTGTGATGTGTGACTTCCACTCACAGAGTTATATCTGTATTTCGTGGATCTCTATGCTGGCCTTATTTCTGTAAAATCTGAGTACTAATATTTCGGATACCTTTGAAGAATACAGGGCCAAAGGAAATATCCTCCAACAACAAAGAGAAAGAAGCTTTCTGAGAAACTTCTTTGTGTTCTGTGAAATCATCTCACAGAGTTACAGCTTTCCCCTCAAGAAGCCGTTCGCTACGACAGTTCTTGTGGAATCTGCAATGGGATAATTGGAAGGCCATAGAGGGCTATGGTGAAAAAGGAAATATCCTCAGATGAAATTTGTAAAGAAGCTTTCTGAGAAACTGCTTAGTGTTGTGTTAATTCATCTCACAGAGTTACAGCTTTCTCCTCACGAAGCTGCTCGCTAAGCCTGTTTTTGTGGAATTCGGAAAGTGATATTTGGAACCCCATAGACGGCTATGGTGAAAAAGAACATATCCTCAGAGAAAAACTGGAAAGAAGTTTCTGAGAAAATGCTTTGTGATGTGTGACTTCAACTCACAGAGTTAGATTCGTATTTAGTGGATCTCTTTGCTAGCCTTATTTCTGTGGAATCTGAAAACAGAAATTTCGGATCCCTTTGAAGACTATTTTGCCAAAGGAAACATCCTCCGATAACAAAGAGAAAGAAGCTTTCTGAGAAACTTCTTTGTGTTCTGTGAAATCATCTCAAAGAGTTACAGCTTTCCTCTCAGGAAGCCGTTCGCTAAGACAGTTCTTGTGGAATTTTCAAAGGGATATTTAGAAACCCTTAGAGGGCTGTGGTGAAAAAGGAAATATCCTAAGACGAAATCTGGAAGGAAGCTTTCTGAGAAACTGCTTACTGTTCTCTTAATTCATCTCACAGAGTTACAGCTTTCCCCTCAAGAAGCCGCTCGCTAAGACTGTTCTTGAGGAATCCGTAAAGTGATATTTGGAAGCCCATAGAGGGCTATGGTGAAAAATAACATATCCTCAGAGAAAAACTGGAAAGAAGCTTTCTGACAAACTGCTTTGTGATGTGTGACTTGCACTCACAGAGTGACATCTGTATTTCGTGGATCAATTTGCTAGCCATATTTCTGTGGAATCTGAGAAGAGATATTTCGGATCCCTTTGAAGACTATAGGGCCAAAGGCAATATCCTCCGATAACAAAGAGTAAGAAGCTTTTTGTGAAACTTCTTTCAGTTCTGTAAAATCATCTCACAGAGTTACAGCTGTCCCCTCAAGAGGCCGCTTGGTAAGCCTGTTCTTATGGAATTCGCAAAGTGATATTTAGAAGCCCATAGAGGTCTATGGTGAAAAAGGAAATATCCCCAGATGAAATCTGGAAAGAAGCCTTCTGAGAAACTGCTTAGTGTTCTGTTAATTCATCTCACAGAGTTGCAGCTTTCCCCTCAAGAAGCCGCTCGCTAAGCCTGTTATTGTGGAATTCGCAAAGTGATATTTGGAAGCACATAGAGGGCTTCGGTGAAAAAGGAAATATCCTGAGAGAAAAACTGGAAAGAACCCGACTGAGAAACTGCTTTGTGATGTGTGACTTCCACTCACAGAATTAAATCCGTATTTCGTGGATCTCTTTGCTAGCCTAATTTCTGTGGAATCTGAAATAAGATATTTCTGATCCCTTTGAAGACTAGAGGACCATTGGAAATATCCTCCGATAATAAAGAGAAAGAAGCTTTCTGAGAAACTTCTTTGTGTTCTGTGAAATCATTTCACACAGTTACAGCTTTCCACTCAAGAAGCCTTTCGCTAAGAGAGTTCTTGTGGAATTTGCAATGGAATATTTGCTAGCCCATAGAGGGCTCTGGCGAAAAAGGAAATATCCTCAGATGTATGTTGGAAAGAAGCTTTCTGAGAAACTGCTTAGTGTTCTGGTAATTCATCGCATAGAGTTACAGCTTTCCCCTCAAGAAGCCTTTCGCTAAGACAGTTCTTGTGGAATTCGCAAAGTGATATTTGGAAGCCCATAGAGGGCTATGGTGAAAAAGAACGTATCCTCAGAGTAAAACTGGAAAGAAGCTTTCTGAGAAACTGCTTTGTGATGTGTGACTTCCACTCACAGAGTGACATCTGTATATCGTGAATCTCTTTGGTAGCCTTATTTCTGTGGAATCTGGGAACAGATATTTCGGATGCCTTTGAAGACTTTACGGCCAAAGGAAATATCCTCCGATAACAAAGAGAAAGAAGCTTTCTAATAACTTGTTTGTGTTCTTTGAAATCATCCAACAGAGTTAGAGCTTTCCCCTCAGGAAGCCTTTCGCTAAGACAGTTCTTGTGGAATTTCCAAAGGGATATTTAAAAGCCCACAGATGGCTATGGTGAAAAAGCAAATATCCTCAGATGAAATCTGGAAAGAAGCTTTCTGAGAAACTGCTTGGTGTTCTGTTAATTCATCTCACAGAGTTACAGCTTTCCCCTCAAGAAGCCGTTCGCTAATCCTGTTCTTGTGGAATTCGCAAAGTGATATTATGAAGCCTTTGGAAGGCTAAGGTGAAAAAGAACATATCCTCAGAGAAAAACTGGAAAGAAGCTTTCTGGGAAACTGCTTTATGATTTGTGACTTCTACTCACAGAGTTACATCTGTATTTCGTGGATCTCTTTGAAAGCCTTATTTCTGTGCAATCTGAGAACAGATATTTCGGATCCCTTTGAAGACTATAGGGCCAAAGGAAATATCCTCCGATAACAAAGAGAAAGAAGCTTTCTGAGAAACTTCTTTGTGTTCTGTGCAATCATCTCACAGAGTTACAGCTTTCCCCTCAAGAAGCCGTTCGCTAAGATAGTTCTTGTGGAATTTGCAAAGGGATATTTTCAAGCCCATAGAAGGCTATGGTTCAAAAGGAAATATCCTCAGATGAAATATGCAAAGAAGCTTTCTGACCAACTGCTTAGTGTTCTGTTAATTCATCTGACAGAGTTACAGCTTTCCCCTCAAGAAGCCCCTTGCTAAGCCTGTTCTTTTGGAATTTGCATAGTCATATTTGGAAGCCCAAAGGGCTACGATGAAAAAGAAAATATCTTCAGAGAAAAACTGGAAAGAAGCTTTCTGAGAAACTGCTTTGTGATGTGTGACTTCCACTCACAAAGTTTCATCTGTATTTCATGGATCTCTTTGCAGGCCTTATCTGTGGAATCTGAGAACAGATATTTCGGATCCCTTTGAAGACACTAGGGCCAAAGGAAGTATCATCTGATAACAAAGAGAAAGAAGCTTTCGGAGAAACTGCTTTGTGTTCTGTGAAATCATCTCACAGAGTTGCAGCTTTCCCCTCAAGAAGCCTTTCGCTAAGATAGTTCTGGTGGAATTTGCAAAGGGATATTTTCAAGCCAATAGAAGGCTATGGTTCAAAAGGAAATATCCTCAGATGAAATCTGAAAAGAAGCTTTCTGTCAAACTGCTTAGTGTTGTGTTAATTCAACTCACAGAGTTACTGATTTCCCCTCAAGAAGCCGCTCGATAAGTCTGTTCTTGTGGAATTCGCACAGTGATATTTGGAAGCCCATAGAGGGCTATGGTGAAACAGGAAATATCCTCAGATGAAATCTGGAAAGAAGCTTTCTGAGAAACTGCTCTGTGATGTGTGGCTTCCACTCACAGAGTTACATCTGTATTTCGTGGATCTCTTTGCTAGCCTTATTTCTGTGGAATCTGAGAACAGATAATTCGGATACCTTTGAAGACTGTAGGGCCATAGGAAATATCCTCCAATAACAAAAAGAAAGAAGCTTTCTGAGAAACTTCTTTGTGTTCTGTGAAATCATCTCACTGAGTTGCAGCTTTCCCCTCAAGAAGCCTTTCGCTAAGACAGTTCTTGTGGAATTGACAAAGTGATGTTTGGAAGCCCATTGAGGGCTATGGTGAAAAAGGAAATATCCTCAGATGAAATCTGGAAAGAAGCTTTCTGAGAAACTGCTCTGTGATGTGTGACTTCCACTCACAGAGTTACATCTGTATTTCGTGGATCTCTTTGCTTCCCTTATTTCTGTGGAATCTGAGAACAGGTATTTCGGATCCCTTTGAAGACTCTAGGGCCAAAGGAAATATCCTCCGATCACAAAGAGAGAGAAGCTTTCTGAGAAACTTCTTTGTGTTCTGTGAAATCATCTCACAGTGTTACAGCATTCTCCTAAAGAAGCCTTTCGCTAAGACAGTTCTTGTGGAATTTGCCAAGTGATATTTGGAAGCCCTTTGAGGGTAGGGTGAAAAAGGAAATATCCTCAGATGAAATCTGGAAAGAAGCTTTCTGAGAAACTGCTTAGTGGTCTGTTAATTCATCTCACAGAGTTACAGCTTTCCACTCCAGAAGCCGCTCGCTAAGCCTGTTCTTGTGAAATTTGCAAAGTGATATTGGGAAGCCCATAGTGGGCTACGGTGAAAAAGAAAATATCCTCAGGGAAAAGCTGGAAAGACGCTTTCTGAGATACTGCTTTTTGATGTGTGACTTCCACTCACAGAGTTACATCTGTATTTCGTGGATCTCTTTGCTTCCCTTATTTCTGTGGAATCTGAGAACAGGTATTTCGGATCCCTTTGAAGACTCTAGGGCCAAAGGAAATATCCTCCGATCACAAAGAGAGAGAAGCTTTCTGAGAAACTTCTTTGTGTTCTGTGAAATCATCTCACAGTGTTACAGCATTCTCCTAAAGAAGCCTTTCGCTAAGACAGTTCTTGTGGAATTTGCCAAGTGATATTTGGAAGCCCTTTGAGGGTAGGGTGAAAAAGGAAATATCCTCAGATGAAATCTGGAAAGAAGCTTTCTGAGAAACTGCTTAGTGGTCTGTTAATTCATCTCACAGAGTTACAGCTTTCCACTCCAGAAGCCGCTCGCTAAGCCTGTTCTTGTGAAATTTGCAAAGTGATATTTGGAAGCCCATAGTGGGCTACGGTGAAAAAGAAAATATCCTCAGGGAAAAGCTGGAAAGACGCTTTCTGAGATACTGCTTTTTGATGTGTGACTTCCACTCACAGATTGACATCTGTATTTCGTGGATATCTTATCTAGCCTCACTTCTGTGGAATCTGAGAACAGATATTTCGGATCCCTTTGAAGACTCTAGGGCAAAAGGAAATATCCTCCGATAAAAAGAGAAAGAGGCTTTCTGAGAAACATCTTTGTGTTCTGTTAAATCATCTCACAGAGTTACAACTTTCCCCTCAAGAAGCCGCTCGCTAAGCCTGTTCTTATGGAATTCGCAAAGTGATATTTGGAAACCGTAGAGGGCTATGGTGAAAAAGAAAATATCCTCAGAGAAAAAATGGAAAGAAGCTTTCTGAGAAACTACTTTGTGGTGTGTGACATCCACTCACAGACTTACGTCTGTATTTCGTGGATCTCTTTACCAGCCTTATTTATGTGGAATCTGAGAACAGATATTTCGGATCCCTTGGGAGACTATAGGGCCAAAGGATATATCCTCCGATCACAAAGAGAATGAAGCTTTCTGAGAAACTTTTTCGTGTTCTGTGAAATCATCTCACAGAGTTACAGCTTTCCCCTCAAGAAGCCTTTCGCTAAGACAGTTCTTGTGGAATTTGCAAAGGGATATTTGAAAGCCCATAGAGGGCTATGGAGAAAAAGGAAATATCCTCAGATGAAATCTGGAAAGAAGCTTTCTGAGACACTGCTTAGTGTTCTGTTAATTCATCTCACGGAGTTACAGCTTTCCCCTCAACAAGCCACTCGCTAGGCCTGTTCTTGTGGAATTCGCAAAGTGATATTTGGAAGCCCATAGAGGGCTATGGTGAAAAAGAAAATATCCTCAGAGAAAAACTGGAAAGAAGCTTTCTGAGAAACTGCTTTGTGATGTGTGACTTCCACTCACAGGGTTACATCTGTATTCCATGGATCTTATAGCTAGCGTTATTTCTGTGGAATCTGAGAACTGATATTTCGGATCCCTTTGAAGACTCTAGGGCAAAAGGAAATATCCTCCGATCACAAAGAGAAAGAAGCTTTCTGAGAAACTTCTTTGTGTTCTGTGAAATCATCTCACAGAGTTACATCTTTCCCCTCAAGAAGCCTTTCGCTAAGACACTTCTTCTGGAATTGGCAAAGTGATATTTGGAAGCCCATAGAGGGCTATGGTGAAAAAGGAAATGTCCTCAGATGAAATCTGGAAAGAAGCTTTCTGAGAAACTGCTTAGTGTTCTGTTAATTCATCTCACAGAGTTACAGCTTTCCCCTCAAGAAGCCGCTGGCTAGGCCTGTTCTTGTGAAATTCGCAAGGTGATATTTGGTAGCTCCTAGAGGTCTATGGTGAAAAAGAAAATATCCTCAGAGAAAAACTGTAAAGAAGCTTTCTGAGAAACTGCTTTGTGTTCTGTGAAATCATCTCACAGAGTTACAGCTTTGCCCTCAAGAAGCCTTTTGCTAAGGCAGTTCTTGTGGAATTTTCAAAGGGATATTTGGAAGCCCATAGAGGGCTATGGTGAAAAAGGAAATATCCGCAGATGAAATCTGGAAAGAAGCTTTCTGAGAGACAGCTTAGTGTTCTGTTAATTCATCTCACAGAGTTACAGCTTTCCCCTCAAGAAGCCGCTCGCCAAGCCTCTTCTTGTGGAATTGGCAAAGTGATATTTGGAAGCCCTTAGAGGGCTATGGTGAAAAAGAAAATATCCTCAGAGAAAAACTGGAAAGAAGCTTTCTGAGAAACTGCTTTGTGATGTGTGACTTCCACTCAGAGATGTACATCTTTATGTCGTGGATCTCTTAGCTAGCCTTATTTCTGTGGAATCTGAGAACAGATATGTCGTATCCCTTTGAAGACTCTAAGGCCAAAGGAAATATCCTCCGATCAAAAAGAGAAAGAATCTTTCTGAGAAACTTCTTTTTGTTCTGTGAAATCATCTCAGAGAGTTACAGCTTTCCCCTTAAGAAACCTTTCTCTAAGACAGTTCTTGGGGAATTTGCAAAGGGATATTTGGAAACCTATAGAGGGCTATGGTGAAAAAGTAAATATCCTCAGAGAAAAACTGTAAAGAAGCTTTCAGAGAAACTGCTTTGTGAAGTGTGACTTCCACTCACAGAGTTATATCTGTATTTCGTGGATCTCTTTGCTAGCCTTATTTCTGTGGAATCTGAGAACAGATATTTCGGATCCCTTTGAAGACTCCAGGGTCAGAGGAAATATCCTCCGATATGAAAGAGAGGGAAGCTTTCAGAGAAATATCTTTGTATTCTGTTAAATCATATCACAGAGTTACACCTTTCCCCTCAAGAAGCCTTTCCCTAAGACAGGTCTTGTGGAATTTGCAAAGGGATATTTGAAGCCCATAGAGGGCTTTTGTGAAAAAGGAAATATCCTCAGATGAAATGTGGTAATCAGCTTTCTGAGAAACTCCTTAGTGTTCTGTTAATTCATCTCACAGAGTTACAGCTTGCCCTCAAGAAGCCGCTCGCTAAGCCTGTTCTTCTGGAATTCGCAAAGTGATATTTGGAAGCCCATAGAGGGCTATGGTGAAAAAGAAAATATCCTCAGAGATAAAGTGGAAAGAGGCTTTCTGAGAAACTGCTTTGTTATGTGTGACATTCACTCACAGATTTACATCTGTATTTCCTGGATCCCTTTGCTAGCCTTATTTCTGTGGAATCTGAGAACAGATATTTCGGATCCCTTTGAAGACTATAGGGCCCAAGGAAATATCCTCCAATCACAAAGAGAAAGAAACTTTCTGAGAAACTTCTTTGTGTTCTGTGAAATCATCTCACAGAGTTACAGCTTTCCCCTCAAGAAGCCTTTCGCTAAGACAGTTCTTGTGGAATTTGCAAAGGGATATTTGGAAGCCCCAAAGAGGGCTATGGTGAAAAAGGAAATATCCTCAGATGAAATATGGAAAGAAGCTTTCTGAGAAACTGCTTAGGGTTCTGTTAATTCATCTCACAGAGTTACTGCGTTCCCCTCAAGAGGCCGCTCGCTAAGCCTGTTCTTCTGGAATTCGCAAAGTGTTATTTGGAAGCCCATAGAAGGCTATGGTGAAAAAGAAAAGATCCTCAGAGAAAAACTGGAAAGAAGCTTTCTGGGAAACTGCTTTGTGATGTATGACTTCCACTCACAGAGTTACATCTGTATTTCGTGGATCTCTTTGCTAGCCTTATTTCTGTGGAATCTGAGAACAGGTATTTCGGATCCCTTTGAATACTCTATGTCCAAAGGAAATATCCTCCGATAACAAAGAGAAAGAAGCTTTCTGAGAAACTTCTTTTTGTTCTGTGAAATAATCTCACAGAGTTACGGCTTTCCAATCAAGAAACTTTTCGCTAAGACAGTTCTTGTGGAATTTGGAAAGGGATATTTAGAAGCCCAAAGAGAGCTATGGTGAAAAAGGAAATATCCTGAGATAAAATCTGGAAAGAAGCTTTCTGAAAACCTGCTTAGTGTTCTGTTATTTCATCTCACAGAGCTACAGCTTTCCCCTCCAGAAGCCGCTCGCTAAGCCTGTTCTTGTGTTATTCGAAAAATGATATTTGGAAGCACATAGATATCTATGGTGAAAAAGAAAATATCCTCAGAGAAAAACTGGAGAGATGCTTTTTGAATAACTGCTTTCTGATGTGTGACTTCCACTCACAGAGTTACATCTGTATTTCGTGGATCTCTTTGCTAGCCTTATTTCTGTGGAATCTGAGAAGAGATATTTCGGATCCCTTGGAAGACTATAGGGCCAAAGGAAATATCCTCCGATAACAAAGAGAAAGAAGCTTTCTGAGAAACTTCTTTGTGTTCTGTGAAATCATCTCACAGAGTTACAGCATTCCCCTCAAGACACCTTTCGCTAAGACAGTTCTTGTGGAATTTGCAAATGGATATTTGGAAGCCCATAGAGGGCTATGGTGAAAAAGGAAATATCCTCAGATAAAATGTGGAGAGAAGCCTTCTGAGAAACTGCTTAGTGTTCAGTTAATTCATCTCACAGAGTTACAGCTTTCCACTCAGGAAGACGCTCGCTAAGCCTGTTCTTGTGGAATTGGCAAAGTGATATTTGGAAGCCCATAGAGGGCTATGGTGAAAAAGAAAATATCCTCAGAGAAAAACTGGAACGAATCTTTCTGAGAAACTGCTTGGTGATGTGTGACTTCCACTCCCAGAGTTACATCTGTATTTCGTGCATCTCTTTAATAGCCTTATATCTGTGGAATCTGAGAAAAGTTATTTCAGATCCCTTAGAAGACTCTAGGGCCAAAGGAAATGTCCTCCGATCACAAAGAGAAAGAAGCTTTCTGAGAAACTGCTTTGTGTTCTGTGAAATCATCTTACAGAGTTACAGCTTTCCCCTCAAGAAGCCTTCGCTAAGACAGTTTTAGTGGAATTTGCAAAGGGATATTTGGAAGCCCATAGAGGGCTATGGTGAAAAAGGAAATATCCTCACATGACATCTTGAAGGAAGCTTTCTGAGAAACTGCTTAGTGTTCTCTTAATTCTTCTCACAGAGTTACTGCTTACCCCACAAGAAGCCGCTCGCCAAGCCTGTTCTTGTGGAATTGGCAAAGTGATATTTGGAAGCCCATAGAGGGCTATGTTGAAAAAGAAAATATCCTCAGAGAAAAACTGGAAAGAAGCTTTCTGAGAAACTGCTTTGTGATGTGTGACTTCCACTCAGAGATGTACATCTTTATGTCGTGAATCTCTTAGCTAGCCTTATTTCTGTGGAATCTGAGAACAGATATGTCGTATCCCTTTGAAGACTCTAAGACCAAAGGAAATATCCTCCGATCAAAAAGAGAAAGAATCTTTCTGAGAAACTTCTTTCTGTTCTTTGAAATCATCTCAGAGAGTTACAGCTTTCCCCTCAAGAAGCCTTTCGCTAAGACCGTTCTTGTGGAATTGGCAAAGAGATATTTGGAAGCCCATAGAGGGCTACGGTGAAAAAGGAAATATCCTCAGATGAAATCTGGAAAGGAGCTTTATGGGAAACTGCTTAGTGTTCTTTTAATTCATCTCACAGAGGTACAGCTTCCCCTCAAGAAGTCGCTCGCTAAGCCTGTTCTTGTGGAATTCGCAAAGTGATATTTGGAAGACCCTAGAGGGCTATGGTGAAAAAGAAAATACCCTCATAGAAAAACTGGAAAGAAGCTTTCTGAGAAACTGCTTTGTGGTGTGTAACTGCCACTCACAGAGTTACATCCGTATTTCGTGGATCACATTGCTAGCCTTATTACTGTGGAATCTGAGAAGAGATATTTCGGATCCCTTTGAAGACTATAGGGCCAAAGGAAATACTCTCCGATAACAAAGAGAAAGAAGCTTTCTGAGAAACTTTCTTGTGTTCTGTGAAATCATCTGACAGAGTTACAGCTTTACCCTCAAAAGCTTTTCGCAAAGATAGTTCTTGTGGAATTTGCAAAGGGATATTTGGAAGCCCCTAGAGGGCTATGGTGAAAAAGAAAATATCCTCCGAGAAATCTGGAAAGATTCTTTATGAGAAACTGCTTTGTGATGTGTGACTTCCACTCACAGAGTTACATCTGTATTTCGTGGATCTGTTTGCTAGCCTTATTTCTGTGGAATCTGAAAACAGATATTTCGGATCCCTTTGAAGTCTCTAGGGCCAAGGAAATATCCTCCGATAACAAAGAGAAAGAAGCTTTCTGAGAAACTTCTTTGTGTTCTGAGAAATCATCTCACAGAGTTACAGCTTTCCCCTCAATAAGCCTTTCGCTAAGACAGTTCTTGTGGAATTGGCAAAGTGATATTTTGAAGCCCATGGAGGGCTATGGTGAAAAAGGAAATATACTCAGATGAAATCTGGAAAGAAGCTTTCTGAGAAACTGCTCTGTGATGTGTAACTTCCACTCACAGAGTAACATCTGTATTTCGTGGATCTCTTTGCTAGCCTTATTTCTGTGGAATATGAGAACAGATATTTGGATCCCGTTGAAGATTATAGGGCCAAAGCAAATATCCACCGACAACAAAGAGAAAGAAGCTTTCTGAGAAACTTCTTTGTGTTCTGTGAAATCATCTCACAGAGTTACAACTTTCCCCTCAAGAAGCCGCTCGCTAAGCCTGTTCTTGTGGATTTCGCAAAGTGATATTTGGAAGGCCGTAATGGGCTATGGTGAAAAAGAAAATAATCTCAGAGAAAAACTGGAAATAATATTTCTGAGAAACTGCATTGTGATGTGTGACTTCCACTCACAGAGTTATATCTGTATTTCGTGGATCTCTTTGCTTGCCTTATTTCTGTGGAATCTGAGAACAGATATTTCGGATACCTTTGAACACTCCAGGGTCAGAGGAAATATCCTCCGATATGAAAGAGAAGGAAGCTTTCTGAGAAACATCTTTGTGTTCTGTTAAATCATATCACCGAGTTACAACTTTCCCCTCAAGAAGTCTTCCGCTAAGACAGGTCTTGTGGAATTTGCAAAGGGATATTTGAAGCCCATAGAGGGCTATGGTGTAAAAGGAAATATCCTCAGATGAAATGTGAAAATCAGCTTTCTGAGAAACTCCTTAGTGTTCTGTTAATTCATCTCACAGTGTTACATCTTTCCCCTCAAGAAGCCGCTCGCTAAGCCTGTTCTTCTGGAATTCGCAAAGTGATATTTGGAAGCCCATAGAGGGCTATGGTGAAAAAGAAAATATCCTCAGGGATAAACTGGAAAGAAGCTTTCTGAGTAACTGCTTTGTGATGTGAGACATTCACTCACAGAGTTACATCTGTATTTCGTGGATCCCTTTGCTAGCCTTATTTCTGTGAAATCTGAGAACAGATATTTCGGATCCCTTTGAACACTATAGGAGCCAAGGAAATATCCTCCAATCACAAAGAGAAAGAAACTGTCTGTGAAACTTCTTTGTGTTCTATGAAATCATCTCACAGAGATACAGCTTTCCCCTCAAGAAGCCTTTCGCTAAGAAAGTTCTTGTGGAATTGTCAAAGGGATATTTGGAAGCCCATAGAGGGCTACGGTGAAAAAGGAAATATCCTCAGATGAAATCTGGAAAGGAGCTTTATGAGAAACTGCTTAGTGTTCTGTTAATTCATCTCACAGAGGTACAGATTTCCCCTGAAGAAACCGCTCGCTAAACCTGTTCTTGTGGAATTGAAAAAGTGATATTTGGAAGCCCCTTGAGGTCTATGGTGAAAAAGAAAATATCCTCAGAGAAAAACTGGAAAGAAGCTTTCTGAGAAACTGCTTTATGATGTGTGACTTCTACTCACAGAGTTACAACTGTATTTCGTGGATCTCTTTGCTAGCGTTATTTCTGTGGAATCTGAGAACCGATATTTCGGATCCCGTTGAAGACTCTAGGGCGAAAGGAAATATCCTCCGATCACAAAGAGGAAGAAGCTTTCTGAGAAACTTCTTTGTGTTCTGTGAAATCTACTCACAGAGTTACAGCTTTCCATTTAAGAAGCTTTCGCTAAGACATTTCTTGTGGAATTTGTGCAGAGGGATGTTTGGAAGCCCTTAGAGGGCTATGGTGAAAAAGGAAATATCCGCCGATGAAATATGGAATGAAGCTTTCTGAGGAGCTGATTAGTGTTCTGTTAATTCGTCTCACAGAGTTACTGCTCTCCCCTCAAGAAGCCGCTCGCTAAGCCTGTACTTGTGGAATTCGCAAAGTGATATTTGGAAGCCCATAGAGGCCTATGGTGAAAAAAAAAACATCCTCAGAGAAAAACTGGAAAGAAGCTTTCTGAGAAACTGCTTTGTGATGTGTGACTTCCACTCACAGAGTTACATCTGTATTTCGTGGAATTCTTTGCTAGCCTTATTTCTGTGGAAAATGAGAACTGATATTTCGGATCCCTTTGAAGACTCCAGGGCCAAAGGAAATATCCTCCTATAACAAAGTGAAAGAAGCTTTCTGAGAAACTTCTTTGTGTTCTGTGAAATCATCTCACAGAGTTACAGCTTTCCTCCCATGAAGCCTTGCGCTAAGACACTTCTTGTGGAATTTGCAAAGGGATATTTGAAGCCCATAGAGGGCTTTGGTGAAAAAGGAAATATCCTCAGATGAAATGTGGAAATCAGCTTTCTGAGAAACTCCTTAGTGTTCTGTTAATTCATCTCACAGAGTTACAGCGTTCCCCTCAAGAAGCCGCTCGCTAAGCCTGTTCTTCTGGAATTCGTAAAGTGATATTTGGAAGCCCTTAGAGGGCTATGGTGAAAAAGAAAATATCCTCAGAGATAAACTGGAAAGAGGCATTCGGAGAAACTGCTTTGTTATGTGTGACATTCACTCACAGAGTTACATCTGTATTTCGTGGATCCCTTTGCTAGCCTTATTTCTGTGGAATCTGAGAACAGATATTTCGGATCCCTTTGAAGACTACAGGGCGCAAGGAAATATCCTCCAATCAGAAAGAGAAAGAAACTTTCTGTGAAACTTCTTTGTGTTCTATGAAATCATCTCACAGAGTTACAGCTTTCCCCTCAAGAAGCCTTTCGCTAAGACAGTTCTTGTGGAATTGGCAAAGGCATATTTGGAAGCCCCTGGAGGGCTACGCTGAAAATGGAAATATCCTCAGATGAAATCTGGAAAGGAGCTTTATGAGAAACTGCTTAGTGTTCTGTTAATTCATCTCACAGGGTTACAGCTTTCCCCTGAAGAAACCGCTCGCTAAACCTGTTCTTGTGGAATTCGCAAAGTGATATTTGGAAGCCCATAGATGTATATGGTGAAAAAGAAAATATCCTCAGAGAAAAATGGAAAGAATCTTTCTGAGAAACTGCTTTGTGGTGTGTAACTTCCACTCACAGAGTTACATCTGTATTTCGTGGATCCCTTTGCTAGCCTTATTTCTGTGGAATCTGAGAACAGATATTTGGGATCCCTTTGAAGTCTCTAGGGCCAAGGAAATATCCTCCGATAACAAAGAGAAAGAAGCTTTCTAAGAATCTACTTTGTGTTCTGTGAAATCATCTCACAGAGTTACAGCTTTCCCCTCAAGAAGCCTTTCGCAAAGACAGTTCTTGTGGAATTTGCAAAGGGATATTTGGAAGCCCCTAGAGGGATATGGTGAAAAAGGAAACATCCTCAGATGAAATCTGGAAAGAAGCTGTCTCACAAAATGCTTAGTGTTCTGTTATTCATCTCACAGGGTTACAATTTTTCCTCAAGAAGCCGCTCGCTAAGCCTGTTCTTGTGGAATTCACAAAGTGATATTTGGAAGCCCATAGAGGGCTACGGTGAAAAAGAAGTTATCCTCACAGAACAACTGGAAAGAAGCTTTCTGAGAAACTGCTTTGTGATGTGTGACTTCCACTCACAGAGTTACATCTGTATTTCGTGGATCTCTTTGCTAGCCTTAATTCTGTGGAATCTCAGAACAATTTTTCGGATCCCTTTGAAGACTCTAGGGCCAAAGGAAATATCCTCCGATAACAAAGAGAAAGAAGCTTTCTGAGAAACTCCTTTGCGTTCTGTGAAATCATCTCACCGAGTTACAGCTTTCCCTTAAAGAAGGCTTTCGCTAAGACAGTTCTTGTGGAATTTGCAAAGTGATTTTTGGAAGCCCATAGAGAGCTATGGTCTAAAAGGAAATATCCTCAGATGAAATCTGGAAAGCAGCTTTGTGAGAAACTGCTTAGTGTTCTGTTAATTCATCTCACAGAGTTACAGCTTTCCCCTCAAGAAGCCGCTCGCTAAGCCTGTTCTTTTCGAATTCGCAAAGTGACATTTGGAAGCCCATAGAGGGCTATGGTGAAAAAGAAAATATCCTCACGGAAAAACTGGAAAGAAGCTTTCTGAGAAACTGCTTTGTGATGTTTGACTTCCAATCACAGAGTTACATCTGTATTTCGTGGATCTCTTTGCTAGTTATTTCTGTGGAATCTGAGAACAGATATTTCGGATTCCTTTGAAGATTCTAGGGTCAACGGAAATATCCTATGATAACAAAGAGAAAGAAGTTTTCTGAGAAACTTCTTTGTGTTCTGTGAATTCATCTCACAGAGATACAGCTTTCCCCTCAAGAAACCTTTCGCTAAGACAGTTCTTCTGGAATTTGCAAAGGGATATTTGGAATTCCATAGAGGGCTATGGTGAAAAAGGAAATATCCTCAAATGAAATCTGAAAAGAAGCTTCCTGAGATACTGCTTAGTGTTCTTTTAATTCATCGCACAGAGTTACAGCTCTTCCCTGAAGAAGCCGTTCGTTAAGCCTCTTCTTGTGGAATTCGCAAAGTGATATTTGGAAGCCCATAGAGGGCTATGGTGAAAAAGAAAATAACCTCAGAGAAAAACTGGAAGGAAGCTTTCTGAGAAACTGATTTTTGATTTGTGACTTCCACTCAGAGTTACATCTGTATTTCGTGGATCTCTTTGCTAGCCTTATTTCTGTGGAATCTGAGAACTGATATTTCAGATCTCTTTGAAGACTTTAGGGCCAAAGGAAATATCCTCCGATTACAAAGAGAAAGAAGCTTTCTGAGAAACTTCTTTGTGTTCTGTGAAATCATCTCACAGAGTTTCAGCTTTCCCCTTAAGAAGCCTTTCGCTAAGACAGTTCTTGTGGAATTGACAAAGTGATATTTGGAAACCCATAGAGGGCTATGGTGAAAAAGGAAATATCCTCAGATGAAATCTGGAAAGAAGCTTTCTGAGAAACTGCTTAGTGTTCTGTTAATTCACCTCACAGAGTTACAGCTTTCCCCTCAGGAAGCCGCTCGCTAAGCCTGTTATTGTGGAATTCGCAAAGTGATATTTGGAAGCCCATAGAGGGCTATGTTGAAAAAGAAAATATCCTCAGAGAAAAACTGGAAAGAAGCTTTCTGAGAAACGGCTTTGTGATGTGTGACTTCCACTCACAGAGTTACATCTGCATTTCGTGGATCTCTTTGCTAGCCTTATTCTGTGGAATCTGAAAACAGATATTTCGGATCCCTTTGAAGACTCTAGGGCCAAAGGAAATATCCTCCGATCACAAAGAGAAAGAAGGTTTCTGAGAAACTTCTTTGTGTTCTGTGAAATCATCTCACAGTGTTACAGCTTTCTACTAAAGAAGCCTTTCGCTAAGACAGTTATTGTGGCATTTGCAAAGGGAATATTTGAAAGCCCATACAGGGTTATGGTGAAAAAGAGAATATCCTCAGATGAAATCTGGAAAGAAGCTTTCTGAGAAACTGCTTAGTGTTCTGTTAATTCATCTCACAGAGTTACAGCTTTCCCCTCTAGAAGCCGCTCGCTACGTCTGTTCTTGTGGAATTCGCAAAGTGATATTTGGAAGCCCATAGAGGGCTAAGGTGAAAAAGAAAATATCATCAGAGAAAAACGGAAAGAAGCTTTCTGAGAAACTGCTTTGTGATGTGTGACTTCCACTCACAGAGTTACATCTGTATTTCGTGGATCTCTTTGCTAGCCTTATTTCTCTGGAATCTGAGAACAGATATTTCGGATCCCTTTGAAGACCCTAGGGCCAAAGGAAATATCCTCCGATAAGTAAGAGAAAGAAGCTTTCTGAGAAACCCCTTTGTGTTTGTGAAATCATCTTACAGAGTTACAGCTTTCCCTTGAAGAAGGTTTTCGCTAAGACAGTTCTTGAGGAATTTGCAAAGGACATTCGGAAGCCCATAGAAGGTTATGGTGAAAAAGGAAATATACTCAGAAGAAATCTTGAAAGACGCTTTCTGAAAAACTGCTTAGTGTTGTGTTAATTCATCTCAAAGAGTTACAGCTTTCCCCTCAAGAAGCCGCTCGCTAAGCCTGTTCTTGTGGAATTCGCAAAGTGATATGTGGAAGCCCATAGAGGGCTATGGTGAAAAAGAAAATATCCTAAGAGAAAAACGGAAAGATGCTTTCTGAGAAACTGCTTTGTGATGTGTGACTTCCACTCACAGAGTTACATCTGTATTTCGTGGATCTCTTTGCTAGCCTTATTTCTGTGGAATCTGAGAACAGATATTTCGGATCCCATTGAGGACTCTAGGGCCAAAGGAAATATCCTGCAATAACAAAGGGAAAGAAGCTTTCTGAGAAACTTCTTTTTGTTCTGTGAAATCATCTCACAGAGTTACAGCTTTCCCCTAAAGAAGCCTTTCGCTAAGACAGTTCTTGTGGAATTTGCGAAGCGATATTTGGAAGCCCAGAGGGGGTTATGATGAAAAAGGAAATATCCTCAGATGAAATCTGGAAAGAATCTTTCTGAGAAACTGCTTAGTCTTCTGTTAAGTCATCTCATAGAGTTACAGCTTTCCCCTCAAGAAGCCGCTCGCCAAGCCTGTTCTTGTGGAATTCACAAAGTGATTATTTTAAGCCCATATAGGGACATGGTGAAAAAGAAAATATCCTCAGAGAAAAACTGGAAAGAATCTTTCTGAGAAACTGCTTGGTGATGTGTGACTTCCACTCACAGAGTTACATCTGTATTTCGTGGATCTCTTTGCTAGCCTTATTTCTGTGGAATCAGAGAACGGATATTTCGGATCCCTTTGAAGACTATAGGGCCAAAGGAAATACCCTCCGATCACAAAGAGAAAGAAGCTTTCTGAGAAACTTCTTTGTGTTCTGTGAAATCATCTCACAGAGTTACAGCTTTCCCGTCAAGAAGGCTTTCGCTACGACAGTTCTTGTGGAATTTGCAAAGGGATATTTGGAAGCCCATAGAGGGCTCTGGTGACAAAGGAAATATCCTCAGAAGAAATATGGAAAGAATCTTTCTGAGAAACTGCTTAGTGTTCTGTTAATTCATCTCACAGAGTTACAGCTTTCCCCTCAAGAATTGGGCACTAAGCCTGTTATTCTGGAATTCACAAACTGATATTTGGAAGCCCATAGAGGGCTATGGTGAAAAAGAAAATATCCTCAGAGAAAAACTGGAAAGAAGCTTTCTGAGAAACTGCTTTGTGATGTGTGACTTCCACTCACAGATTTACATCTGTATTTCGTGGATCTCTTTGCTAGTCTTATTCCTGTGGAATCTGAGAACTGATATTTCAGATCAGTTTGAAGACTATAGGGCCAAAGGAAATACCCTCCGACCACTAAGAGAAAGAAGCTTTCTGAGAAACTTCTTTGTGTTCTGTGAAATCATCTCACAGAGTTACAGCTTTCCCCTCAAGACGCCTTTCGCTAAGACCGTTGTTGTAGAATTTGCAAAGGGATATTTGGAAGCCCGTGGAGGGCTATGGTGAAAAAGGAAATAACCTCAGATGAAACGAGGAAAGAAGCTTTCTGAGAAACTGCTGAATGTTCTGTTAATTCATCTCACAGAGTTACAGCTTTCCCCTCAAGAAGCCTCTATCTAATCCTGTTCTTGTGGAATTCGCAAAGTGATATTTGGAAGCCCATAGAGGGCTATGGTGAAAAAAACAATATCCTCAGAGAAAAACTGGAAAGAATCTTCTGAGAAATTGCTTTGTGATGTGTGACTTCTTCTCACAGAGTTACATCTGTATTTGGTGGATCTCTTTGCTAGCCTTACTTCTGTGGAATCTGAGAACAGATATTTCGAATACCTTTGAAGACTCTAGGGCCAAAGGAAATATCCTCCGATAACAAAGAGAAAGAAACTCTCTGAGAAACTTCTTGTGTTCTGTGAAATCATCTCACAGAGTTACAGCTTTCCACTACAGAAACCTTTCCCTAAGAGAGTTCTTGTGGTAATTTCAAATGGATATTTGGAAGCCAATAGATGGTTATGGTGAAAAAGGAAATATCCTCAGATGAAATCTGGAATGAAGCTTTCTGAGAAACTGCTTAGTGTTCTGTTAATTCAGCTCACAGAGTTACAGCTTTCCTATCAAGAAGCCGCTCGGTAAGCCTGTTCTTGTGGAATCCGCAAAGTGATTTTTGGAAGCCCCTATAGGAACATGGTGAAAAAGAAAATATCCTCAGAGGAAAACTGGACAGAAGCTTTCTGAGAAACTGCTTTGTGATGTGTGACTTCCACTCACAGAGTTACATCTGTATTTCTTGGATCTCTTTGCTAGCCTTATTTCTGTGGAATCCGAGTACGGATATTTCAGATCCCTTTGAAGACTATAAGGTCAAAGGAAATACCCTCCGATCACAAAGAGAAAGAAGCTTTCTGAGAAACTTCTTTGTGTTCTGTGAAATCATCTCACAGAGTTACAGCTTTACCCTCAAGAACCCTTTCGCTAAGACAGTTCTTGTGGAATTTGCAAAGGGATATTTGGAAGCCCATAGAGGGCTATGGTGACAAAGGAAATATCCTCAGAAGAAATATGGAAAGAAGCTTTTTGAGAAACTGCTAAGTGTTCTGTTAATTCATCTCACCTAGTTACAGCTTTCCCCTCAAGAAGCCGGCGCTAAGCCTGTTCTTCTGGAATTCACAAAGTGATATTTGGAATCCCATAGAGGGCTATGGTGTAAGAGAAAATATCCTCAGAGAAAAACTGGAAAGAAGCTTTCTGAGAAACTGCTTTGTGGTGTGTGATTTCCACTCACAGAGTTACACCTGTATTTCGTGGATCTCTTTGCTAGCCTCATTTCTGTGGAATCTGAGAACAGATATTTCGGATCCCTTTGAAGACTAAAGGGCCCAAGGAAATACTCTCCGGTAACAAAGAGAAAGAAGCTTTCTGAGAAAGTCTTTGTGTTCTGTGAAATCATCTCACAGAGTTACAGCTTTCCCCCCAAGAAGCCTTTCGCTAAGATAGTTCTTGTTGAAATTGCAAAGGGATATTTGGAAGCCCATAGAGGGCTATGGTGAAAAAGGAAATATCCTCAGATGAAATCTGGAAAGAAGCTTTCTGAGAAACTGCTTAGTGTTCTGTGATTTCATCTCACAGAGTTACAGCTTTCCCCTCAAGAAGCCGCTCGCTCAGCCTATTCTTGTGGAATTCCTAAAGTGATATTTGGAAACCCATGGAGGGCTGCGGTGAAAAAGAAAATATCCTCAGAGAAAAACTGAAAAGAATCTTTCTGAGAAACTGCTTTCTGATGTGCGACTTTCACTGACAGAGTTACATCTGTATTTCGTGGATGTCTTTGCTAGTCTTATTTTTGTGGAATCTGAGAACAGATATTTCGGATCCCTTTGAAGACTCTAGGGCCAAAGGAAATATCCTCCGATAACAACGAGAAAGAAGCTTTTTGAGAAACTTCTTTGTGTTCTGTGAAATCATCTCACAGAGTTACAGCTTTCCGTTAAAGAAGGCTTTCGCTAAGACATTTCCTGTGGAATTTGCAAAGGACATTCGGAAGCCCTTAGAGGGCTATGGTGAAAAAGGAAATATCCTCAGATGAAATCTGGAAAGAAGCTTTCTGAGAACCTGCTTAGTGTTCTGTTAATTCATCTCACAGAGTTACAGCTTTCCCCTCAGGAAGCCGCTCACTAAGCCTGTTCTTGGGGAATTCGCTAAGTGATATTTGGAAGCCCATAGAGGGCTATGGTGAACAAGAAAATATCCTCAGAGAAAAACTGGAAATAAGCTTTCTGAGCAACTGCTTTGTGATGTGTGACTTCCACTCACACAGTTACATCTGTATTTCGTGGACCTCTTTGTTAGCCTAATTTCTGTGGAATCTGAGAACAGATATTTCGGATCCCTTTGAAGACTCTAGGGCCAAAGGATATATCCTCCGATAACAACAAGAAAGAAGCTTTCTGAGAAACTTCTTTGGGTTCCGTGAAATCATCTCACAGAGTTACAGCTTTTCCCTCAAGAAGCCTTTCGCTAAGACAGTTCTAGTGGAACTTGCAAAGGGAGATTTACAAGCCCATAGAGAGCTATGGTGAAAAAGGAAATATCCTCAGATGAAATCTGGAAAGAAGCTTTCTTGAAACTGCTTAGTGTTCTTTTAATTCATCTCACAGAGTTACAGCTTTCCCCTCAAGAAGCAGCTGGCTAAGCATGTTCTTGTGGAATTCGCAAAGTGATATTTGGAAGCCCATAGAGGGTCATGGTGAAAAAGAAAATATCTTCAGAGAAAAACTGGAAAGAAGCTTTCTGAGAAACTGCTTTGTGATATGTGACTTCCACTCACAGAGTTACATCTGTATTTCGAGATCTCTTTGCTAGCCTTATTTCTGTGGAATCAGAGAACAGATATTTCGGATCCCTTTGAAGACTCTAGGGCCAAAGGAAATATCCTCCAATCACAAAGGGAAAGAAGCTTATTGAGAAACTTCTTTGTGTTCTGTGAAATCATCTCTCAGAGTTACAGCTTTCCTCACAATAAGCCTTTCGCTAAGACAGTTCTTGTGGAATTTGCAAAGGGATATTTGGAAGCCCATAGAGGGTTATTGTGAAAAAGGAAATATCCTCAGATGAAATCTGGAAAGAAGATATCTGAGAAACTGCTTAGTGTTATGTTAATTCATCTCACAGAGTTACAGCTTTCCCCTCAAGAAGCCACTCGCTAAGCCTGTTCTTGTGGAATTCGCAAAGTGATATTTCGAAGCCCATAGAGAGCTATGGTGAAAAAGAAAATATCCTCAGAGAAAAACTGGAAAGAAGCTTTCTGAAAAACTGCTTTGTTATGTATGACTTCCACTTCCAGAGTTACATCTGTATGTCGTGGATCTGTTTGCTAGCCTTATTTCTGTGGAATCTGAGAACAGATATTTCGGATCCCATTGAATTCTCTTGGGACAAAGGAAATATCCTCCTATAACAAAGAGAAAAAAATTTTCTGAGAAACTTCTTTGTGTTTTGTGAAATCATCTCACAGAATTACAGCTTTTCCCTCTAGAATCCTTTGGTTAAGACTGTTCTTGTGGAACTTGCAAAGGGAGATTTATAAGCCTATAGAGGGCTTTTGTGAATAAGGAAATATCCTCAGATGAAATCTGGAGAGAAGATTTCTGAGAACATGCATAGTGTTCTGCTAATTCATTTGACAGAGTAACAGCTTTCCCCTCAAGAAGTCCTCGCTAAGCCTGTTCTTGTGGAATTCGCTAAGTGATATTTGGAAGCCCATAGCGGGCTATGGTGAAAAGGGAAATATCCTCAGAGAAAAACTGGAAAGAAGCTTTCTGAGAAACTGCTTTGTGGTCTGTGACTTACACTCAAGAGTTACATCTGTATTTCGAGGATCTCTTGCTAGCTTTATTTCTGTCGAATCCGAGAACAGATATTTCGGATCCCTTTGAAGACTAAAGAGCCAAACGAAATACCCTCCGATAACAAAGAGAAACAAGCTTTCTGAGAAACTCCTTTGCGTTTGTGAAATCATCTCACAGAGTTACAGCTTTCCCTTAAAGAAGGCTTTCGCTAAGACAGTTCTTGTGGAATTTGCAAAGGGATATTAGGAAGAACATAGAGGCTTATGGTGAAAAAGGAAATATCCTCAGATGAAATCTGGAAAGAAGCTTTCTGACAAACTGCTTAGTTTTCTGTTAATTCATCTCACAGAGTTACAGCTTTCCTCTCAAGAAGCCGCTCGCTAAGCCTGTTCTTGTGGAATTGGCAAAGTGATATTTGAAATCTCATAGAGGGCTATGGTGAAAAAGAAAATATCCTCAGAGAAAAACGGAAAGAAGCTTTCTAAGAAACTGCTTTGTGATGTGTGACTTCCACTCACAGAGTTACATCTGTATTTCGTGGATCTCTTTGCTAGCCTTATTTCTGTGGAATCTGAGAACAGATATTTCGGATCCCTTTGAAGAGTACAGGGCCAAAGGAAATATCCTCCGATAACAAAGAGAAAGAAGCTTTCTGAGAAACTTCTTTGTGTTCTGTGAAATCATCTCTCAGAGTTACAGCTTTCCCCTCAAGAATCCTTTCTCTAAGACAGTGCTTGTGGAATTTGCAAAGGGATATTTGGAAGCCCATAGTGGGCTACGGTGAGAAAGGAAATATCCTCAGATGAAATCCGTAAAGAAGCTTTCTGAGAAACTGCTTAGTATTCTGTTAATTCATTTCACAGAGCTACAGCTCTCCCCTCAAGAAGCCGCTCGCTATGTCTGTTCTTGTGGAATTCGCAAAGTGATATTTGGAAGCCCATAGAGGGCTAAGGTGAAAAAGAAAATATCATCAGAGAAAAACGGAAAGAAGATTTCTGAGAAACTGCTTTGTGATGTTTGACTTCCACTCACAGATTTACATCTGTATTTCGTGGATCTCTTTGCTAGCCTTATTTCTGTGGAATCTGAGAACAGATATTTCGGATCCCTTTGAAGACCCTAGGGCCATAGGAAATATCCTCCGATAAGAAAGAGAAAGAAGCTTTCTGAGAAACCCCTTTGTGTTTGTGAAATCATCTCACAGAGTTACAGCTTTCCCTTAAAGAAGGCTTTCGCTAGGACAGTTCTTGTTGATTTTGCAAATTACATTCGGAAGCCCATAGAGGGCTATGGTGAAAAAGGAAATATCCTTAGATGAAATCTGGAAAGAAGCTTTCTGAGAATCTGCTTAGTGTTCTGTTAATTCATCTCACAGAGTTACAGCTTTCCCCTCAGGAAGCCTCTCGCTAAGCCTGTTCTTGTGGAATACGCTTAGTGATATTTGGAAGCCCATAGAGGGCTATGGTGAACAAGAAAATATCCTCAGAGAAAAACTGGAAAGAAGCTTTCTGAGCAACTGCTTTGTGATGTGTGACTTCCACTCACAGAGTTACATCTGTATTTCGTGGATCTCTTTGTTAGCCTAATTTCTGTGGAATCTGAGAACAGATATTTCGGATCCCTTTGAAGAATCTAGGGCCAAAGGATATATCCTCCGATAACAACGAGAAAGTAGCTTTCTGAGAAACTTCTTTGTGTTCCGTGAAATCATCTCACAGAGTTACAGCTTTTCCCTCAAGAAGCCTTTCGCTAAGACAGTTCAGTGGAACTTGCAAAGGGAGATTTACAAGCCCATAGAGAGCTATGGTGTAAAAGGAAATATTCTCAGATGAAATCTGGAAAGAAGCTTTCTTGAAACTGCTTAGTGTTCTATTAATTCATCTCACAGACTTACAGCTTTCCCCTCAAGAAGCAGTTCGCCAACCCTGTTATTGTGGATTTCGCAAAGTGATATTTGGAAGCCCATAGAGGGCTATGGTGAAAAAGGTAATATCCTCAGATGAAATCTGGAGAGAAGCTTTCTGAGAAAATGCTTAGGGTTCTGTTAATTCAACTCACAGAGTTACAGCTTTCCCCTCAAGAAGCCGCTCGCCAACCCTGTTTTTGTGGAATTCGCAAAGTGATATTTGGAAGCCCTTAGAGGGCTATGGTGAAAAAGAAAATATCCTCACAGAAAAACTGGAAAGAAGCTTTCTGAGAAACTGCTTTGTGATGTGTGACTTCCACTGACAGAGTTACATCTCTATTTTGTGGATTTCTTTGCTGGCCTTAATTCTGTAGAATCTGAGAACAAATATTTCGGATCCCTTAGAAGACTATTGGGCCAAAGGAAATATCCTCCGATAACAAAGAGAAAGAAGCTTTCTGAGAAACTCCTTTGTGTTCTGTGAAATCATCTCACAGAGTTACAGCTTTTCCCTCAAGAAGCCTTTGCAAAGGGATATTTGGAAGCCCATAGAGGGCTATGGTGAAAAAGGAAATATCCTCAGATGAAATCTGGAAAGAAGCTTTCTGAGAAACTGCATACTGTTCTGTTAATTCATCTCACAGAGTTACAGCTTTCCCCTCAAGAAGCCGCTCGCTAAGCCTTTTCTTGTGGAATTCTCAATGTGTTATTTGGAAGCCCTTAGAGGGCAATGGTGAAAAAGAAAATATCCTCAGAGAAAAACTGGAAAGAAGATTTCTGAGAAACTGCTTTGTGATGTGTGACTTACACTCACAGAGTTACATCTGTATTTCGTGGATCCCTCTGCTAGCCTTATTTCTGTGGAATCTGAGAACAGATATTTCGGATCCCTTTGAAGACTCTAGGGACAAAGGAAATATCCTCCAATAAGAAAGAGAAAGAGGCTTTCTGAAAAACTTCTTTGTGTTGTGTGAAATCATCTCACAGAGTTACAGCTTTCCCCTCCAGAAGCCGCTCGCTAAACCTGTTCTTGTCGAATTCGCAAGGTGATATTTGGAAGCCCATGGAGGGCTATGGTGTAAAAGAAAATATCCTTAGAGAAAAACTGGAAGGAAGCTTTCTGAGAAACTGCTTTGTGATGTGTGACTTCCACTCACAGAGTTACATCTGTATTTCGTGGATCTCTTTGCTAGCCTTATTTCTGTTGTATCTGAGAACAGATATTTCAGATCCCTTTGAAGACTATAGGGCCAAAGGAAATATCCTCCGATAACAAAGAGAAAGAAGGTTTCTGAGGAAATTCTTCGTGTTCTGTGAAATCATCTCACAGAGTTACACCTTTCCCCTCAAGAAGATTTTCGCTAAGACAGTTGTTGTGGAATTTGAAAAGGGATATTTGGAAGTCCATAGAAGGCTATGGTGAAAAAGGAAATATCCTCAGATGTAATCTGGATTCAAGCTTTCTGACAAACTGCTTAGTGTTCTGTTAATTAATCTCACAGATTAGAGCATTCCCCTCAAGAAGCCGCTCGCTAAGCCTGTTTTTGTGGAATTCGCAAAGTGATATTTGGAAGCCCTTAGAGGGTTATGGTGAGAAAGAAAATATCCTCAGAGAATAATTGGACAGAAGCGTTCTGAGAAACTGCTTTGTGATGTGTGACTTCCACTCACAGAATTACATCTGTATTTCGTGAATCTCTTTGCTAGCCTTATTTCTTTGGAATCTGAGAACAGATATTTCGGATCCCGTTGAAGACCCTAGGGCCAAAGGAAATATCCTCTGATTACAAAGAGAAAGAAGCTTTCTCAGAAACTTCTCTCTGTTCTCTGAAATCATCTCACAGATTTACAGCTTTCCCCTCAAGAAGACTTTGCAAAGGGATATTTGGAAGCCCATAGAGGGCTATGGTGAAAAAGGAAGTATCCTCAGATGAAATCTGGAAAGAAGCTTTTTGAGAGATTGCTTAGCGTTCTGTTAATTCATCTCACAGAGTTACAGCTTTCCCCTAAAGAAGCCGCTCGCTAAGCCTGTTCTTGTGGAATTCACGAAATGATATTTGGGAGCCCGTGTAGGGCTATGGTGAGAAAGAAAATATCCTCAGAGAAAAACTGGAAAGAGGATTTCTGAGAAACTGCTTTGTGATGTGTCACGTCCACTCACAGAGTTACATCTGTATTTCATGGATCTCTTTGCTAGCCTTATTTCTGTGGTATCTGAGAACAGATATTTCGGATCCCTTTGAAGACTATAGGGCCAAAGGAAATATCCTCCGATAAGAAAGAGAAAGCAGCTTTCTGAGAAACTTCTTTGTGTTCTGTGAAATCATCTCACAGAGTTACAGCTATCCCCTCAAGAAGCCTTTGCAAAAGGATATTTGGAAGCCCATAGAGGGCTATGGTGAAAAAGGAAATATCCTCAGATGAAATCTGGAAAGAAGCTTTCTGAGAAATTGCTTAGTGTTCTATTAATTCATCTCACAGAGTTTAAGCTTTCCCCTCAAAAAGCCGCTCGCTAAGCCTGTTCCTGTGGAATTCACAAAGTGATATTTGGAAGCCCATAGAGGGCTATGGTGAAAAAGAAAATATCCTCAGAGAAATACTGGAAAGAAGCTTTCTGAGAAACTGCTTTGTGATGTGTGACTTCCACTCACAGAGTTACAACACTATATCGTGGATCTCTTTACTAGCCTTATTTCTGTGGAATCTGAGAACAGATATTTCGGATCCCTTTGAAGACTCTAAGGCCAAAAGAAATATCCTCCGATAAGGAAGAGAAAGAAGCTTTCTGAGAAACTTCTTTGTGTTCTGGGAAATCATCTCACAGCGTTACAGTTTTCCCTTCAAGAAGCCTTTCGCTAAGACATTTCTTGTGGAATTTGCAAAGGGATATTGGAAAGCCTATAGAGGGCTATGGTGAAAAAGGTAATATCTTCAGATGAAATCTGGAAAGAAGCTTTCTGAGAAACTGCTTAGTGTTCTTTTAATTCATCTCACAGAGTTACATCTTTCCCCTGAAGAAGCCGCTCGATAAGCCTGTTCTTGTGGAATTCCCAAAGTGATATTCGGAAGCCCTTAGAGAGCTATGGTGAAAAAGAACATATCCTCAGAGAAAAACTGGAAAGAAACTTTCTGAGAAACTGCTTTGTGATGTATGACTTCCACTCACGGAGTTACATCTGTATTTCGTGGACCTCTTTGCTAGCCTTATTTCTGTGGAATCTGAGAACAGATATTTCGGATCCCTTTGAAGACTATAGGGCCAAAGGAAATATCCTCCGATAACAAAGAGAAAGAAGCTTTATGAGAAACTTCTTTGTTTTCTGTGAAATCATCACACAGAGTTACAGCTTTCCCCTCAAGAAGTCTTTCGGTAAGAGAATTCTTATGGAATTTGCCAAGGGATATTTGGAAGCCCATAGAGGGCTATGGTGAAAAAGAAAATATCCTCAGATGAAATCTGGAAAGAAGCTTTCCGAGAAACTGCTTAGTGTTATGTTAATAAATCTCACAGAGTTACAGCTTTCCCCTTAAGAAGCCACTCGCTAAGCCTTTTCTTGTGGAATTCGCAAAGTGATATTTGGAACCAAATAGAGGGCTACGGTGAAAAAGAAAATATCCTCAGAGAAAAACTGTAAAGAAGCTTTCTGAGAAACTGCTTTGTGATGTGTGACTTCCACTCACAGAGTTACAACTGTATTTTGTGGACGTCTTTGCTGGCCTTATTTCTGTGGAATCTGAGAACAGATATTTCGGATCTCTTTGAAGACTATAGGGCTAAAGGAAATATCCTCCGATCACAAAGAGAATGAAACTTTCTGAGAAACTTCTTTTTGTTCTGTGAAATCATCTCACAGAGTTGAGGCTTTCCCCTCAAGAAGCCTTTCGCTAAGACACTTCTTGTGGAATTTGCAAAGGGACATTTGGAAGCCCATAGAGGGATACGGTGATCAAGGAAGTATCCTCAGATGAAAACTGAAGAGAAGCTTTCTGAGATATTGCTTAGTGTTCTGTTAATTCATCTCACAGGGTTACAGGTTTCCCCTCAAGAAGCCGCTCGCTAAGCCTGTTCTTGTGGAATTCGCAAAGTGATATTTGGAAGCCCAAAGAGGGCTCTGGTGAAAAAGAAAATATCATGAGAGAAAAACTGGAAAGAAGCTTTCTGAGAAACTGCTTTGTGATGTGTGACTTCCACTCACAGAGTTACATCTGTATTTCGTGGATCTCTCTGCTAGCCTTATTTCTGTTGTATCTGAGAACAGATATTTCGGATCCCTTGAAAACTATAGGACCAAAGGAAATATCTTCCATTAACAAAGAGAAAGAAGCTTTCTGAGAAACTGCTTAGTGTTCTGTTAATTCTTCTCACAGAGTTACAGCTTTCCCCTCAAAAAGCCGATCGCCAACCCTGTTATTGTGGATTTCACAAAGTGATATTTGGAAGCCAATAGAGGGCTATGGTGAAAAAGGAAATATCCTCAGATGAAATCTGGAAAGAAGCTTTCTGAGAAAATGCTTAGGGTTCTGTTAATTCATCTCAGAGAGTTACAGCTTTCCCCTCAAGAAGCCGCTCGCCAACCCTGTTCTTGTGGAATTCGCAAAGTGATATTTGGAAGCCCATAGAGGGCTATGGTGAAAAAGAAAATATCCTCACAGAAAAAATGGAAAGAGCTTTCTGAGAAACTGCTTTGTGATGTGTGACTTCCACTCACAGAGTTACATCTGTATTTTGTGGATTTCTTTGCTGGCCTTATTTCTGTAGAATCTGAGAACAAATATTTCGGATCCCTTAGAAGACTATTGGGCCAAAGGAAATATCCTCCGATAACAAAGAGAAAGAAGCTTTCTGAGAAACTCCTTTGTGTTCTGTGAAATCATCTCACAGAGTTACAGCTTTTCCCTCAAGAAGCCCTTGCAAAGGGATATTTGGAAGCCCATAGAGGGCTATGGTGAAAAAGGAAATATCCTCAGATGAAATCTGGAAAGAAGCTTTCTGAGAAACTGCATACTGTTCTGTTAATTCATCTCACAGAGTTACAGCTTTCCCCTCAAGAAGCCGCTCGCTAAGCCTTTTCTTGTGGAATTCTCAATGTGTTATTTGGAAGCCCTTAGAGGGCAATGGTGAAAAAGAAAATATCCTCAGAGAAAAACTGTAAAGAAGCTTTCTGAGAAACTGCTTTGTGATGTGTGACTTCCACTCACAGAGTTACAACTGTATTTTGTGGACGTCTTTGCTAGCCTTATTTCTGTGGAATCTGAGAACAGATATTTCGGATCTCTTTGAAGACTATAGGGCCAAAGGAAATATCCTCCGATCACAAAGAGAAAGAAACTTTCTGAGAAACTTCTTTTTGTTCTGTGAAATCATCTCACAGAGTTGAGGCTTTCCCCTCAAGAAGCCTTTCGCTAAGACACTTCCTGTGGAATTTGCAAAGGGACATTTGGAAGCCCATAGAGGGCTACGGTGAACAAGGAAGTATCCTCAGATGAAAACTGAAGAGAAGCTTTCTGAGATATTGCTTAGTGTTCTGTTAATTCATCTCACAGGGTTACAGGTTTCCCCTCAAGAAGCCGCTCGCTAAGCCTGTTATTGTGGAATTCGCAAAGTGATATTTGGAAGCCCAAAGAGGGCTATGGTGAAAAAGGAAATATCATCAGAGAAAAACTGGAAAGAAGCTTTCTGAGAAACTGCTTTGTGATGTGTGACTTCCACTCACAGAGTTACGTCTGTATTTCGTGGATCTCTCTGCTAGCCTTATTTCTGTTGTATCTGAGAACAGATATTTCGGATCCCTTGAAAACTATAGGGCCAAAGGAAATATCTTCCAATAACAAAGAGAAAGAAGCTTTCTGAGAAACTGCTTAGTGTTCTGTTAATTCTTCTCACAGAGTTACAGCTTTCCCCTCAAGAAGCAGCTCGCCAACCCTGTTATTGTGGATTTCGCAAAGTAATATTTGGAAGCCCATAGAGGGCTCTGGTGAAAAAGGAAATATCCTCAGATGAAATCTGGAGAGAAGCTTTCTGAGAAAATGCTTAGGGTTCTGTTAATTCATCTCACAGAGTTACAGCTTTCCCCTCAAGAAGCCGCTCGCCAACCCTGTTCTTGTGGAATTCGCAAAGTGATATTTGGAAGCCCATAGAGGGCTATGGTGAAAAAGAAAATATCCTCACAGAAAAACTGGAAAGAAGCTTTCTGAGAAACTGCTTTGTGATGTGTGACTTCCACTCACAGAGTTACATCTGTATTTTGTGGATTTCTTCGCTGGCCTTATTTCTGTAGAATCTGAGAACAAATATTTCGGATCCCTTAGAAGACTATTGGGCCAAAGGAAATATCCTCCGATAACAAAGAGAAAGAAGCTTTCTGAGAAACTCCTTTGTGTTCTGTGAAATCATCTCACAGAGTTACAGCTTTTCCCTCAAGAAGCCCTTGCAAAGGGATATTTGGAAGCCCATAGAGGGCTATGGTGAAAAAGGAAATATCCTCAGATGAAATCTGGAAAGAAGCTTTCTGAGAAACTGCATACTGTTCTGTTAATTCATCTCACAGAGTTACAGCTTTCCCCTCAAGAAGCCGCTCGCTAAGCCTTTTCTTGTGGAATTTTCAATGTGTTATTTGGAAGCCCTTAGAGGGCAATGGTGAAAAAGAAAATATCCTCAGAGAAAAACTGGAAAGAAGCTTTCTGAGAAACTGCTTTGTGATGTGTGACTTACACTCACAGAGTTACATCTGTATTTCGTGGATCCCTTTGCTAGCCTTATTTTTGTGGAATCTGAGAACAGATATTTCGGATCCCTTTGAAGACTCTAGGGACAAAGGAAATATCCTCCAATAAGAAAGAGAAAGAGGCTTTCTGAGAAACTTCTTTGTGTTGTGTGAAATCATCTCACAGAGTTACAGCTTTCCCTTCAAGAAGCCGCTCGCTAAGCCTGTTCTTGTCGAATTCGCAAGGTGATATTTGGAAGCCCATAGAGGGCTATGGTGTAAAAGAAAATACGCTCAGAGAAAAACTGGAAAGAAGCTTTCTGAGAAACTGCTTTGTGATGTGTGACTTCCACTCACAGAGTTACATCTGTATTTCGTGGATCTCTTTGCTAGCCTTATTTCTGTTGTATCTGAGAACAGATATTTCGGATCCCTTTGAAGACTATAGGGCCAAAGGAAATATCCTCCGATAACAAAGAGAAAGAAGGTTTCTGAGGAACTTCTTTGTGTTCTGTGAAATCATCTCACAGATTTACAGCTTTCCCCTCGAAAAGATTTTCGCTAAGACAGTTGTTGTGGAATTTGCAAAGGGATATTTGGAAGCCCATAGAAGGCTTTGGTGAAAAAGGAAATATCCTCAGATGCAATCTGGATTCAAGCTTTCTGACAAACTGCTTAGTGTTCTGTTAATTAATCTCACAGATTAGAGCATTCCCCTCAAGAAGCCGCTCGCTAAGCCTGTTTTTTTGGAATTCGCAAAGTGATATTTGGAAGCCCTTAGAGGGTTATGGTGAGAAAGAAAATATCCTCAGAGAAAAATTGGACAGAAGCGTTCTGAGAAACTGCTTTGTGATGTGTGACTTCCACTCACAGAGTTACATCTGTATTTCGTGAATCTCTTTGCTAGCCTTATTTCTTTGGAATCTGAGATCAGATATTTCGGATCCCTTTGAAGGCTATAGGGCCAAAGGAAATATCCTCCGATTACAAAGAGAAAGAAGCTTTCTCAGAAACTTCTCTCTGTTCTCTGAAATCATCTCACAGATTTACAGCTTTCCCCTCAAGAAACCTTTGCAAAGGGATATTTGGAAGCCCATAGAGGGCTATGGTGAAAAAGGAAGTATCATCTGATGAAATCTGGAAAGAAGCTTTTTGAGAGATTGCTTAGCGTTCTGTTAATTCATCTCACAGAGTTACAGCTTTCCCCTAAAGAAGCCGCTCGCTAAGCCTGTTCTTGTGGAATTCACAAAATGATATTTGGGAGCCCGTGTAGGGCTATGGTGAGAAAGAAAATATCCTCAGAGAAAAACTGGAAAGAGGATTTCTGAGAAACTGCTTTGTGATGTGTGACTTCCACTCACAGAGTTACATCTGTATTTCATGGATCTCTTTGCTAGCCTTATTTCTGTGGAATCTGAGAACAGATATTTCGGATGCCTTTGAAGACTATAGGGCCAAAGGAAATATCCTCCGATAAGAAAGAGAAAGTAGCTTTCTGAGAAACTTCTTTGTGTTCTGTGAAATCATCTCACAGAGTTACAGCTTTCCCCTCAATAAGCCTTTGCAAAGGGATATTTGGAAGCCCATAGATGGCTATGGTGAAAAAGGAAATATCCTTAGATGAAATCTGGAAAGAAGCTTTCTGAGAAATTGCTTAGTGTTCTATTAATTCATCTCACAGAGTTAAAGCTTTCCCCTCAAGAAGCCGCTCGCTAAGCCTGTTCCTGTGGAATTCGTAAAGTGATATTTGGAAGCCCATAGAGGGCTATGGTGAAAAAGAAAATATCCTCAGAGAAATACTGGACAGAAGCTTTTTGAGAGATTGCTTAGCGTTCTGTTAATTCATCTCACAGAGTTACAGCTTTCCCCTTAAGAAGCCACTCGCTAAGCCTTTTCTTGTGGAATTCGCAAAGTGATATTTGGAACCAAATAGAGGGCTACGGTGAAAAACAAAATATCCTCAGAGAAAAACTGGAAAGAAGCTTTCTGAGAAACTGCTTTGTGATGTGTGACTTCCACTCACAGAGTTACAACTGTATTTTGTGGACGTCTTTGCTAGCGTTATTTCTGTGGAATCTGAGAACAGATATTTCGGATCCCTTTGAGGACTATAGGGTCAAAGGAAATATCCTCCGATCACAAAGAGAAAGAAACTTTCTGAGAAACTTCTTTTTGTTCTGTGAAATCATCTCAGAGTTGAGGCTTTCCCCTCAAGGAGCCTTTCGCTAAGACACTTCTTGTGGAATTTGCAAAGGGACATTTGGAAGCCCATAGAGGGCTACGGTGAACAAGGAAGTATCCTCAGATGAAAACTGAAGAGAAGCTTTCTGAGATATTGCTTAGTGTTCTGTTAATTCATCTCACAGGGTTACAGGTATCCCATCAAGAAGCCGCTCGCTAAGCCTGTTCTTGTGGAATTCGCAAAGTGATATTTGGAAGCCCAAAGAGGGCTCTGGTGAAAAAGAAAATATCATGAGAGAAAAACTGGAAAGAAGCTTTCTGAGAAACTGCTTTGTGATGTGTGACTTCCACTCACAGAGTTACATCTGTATTTCGTGGATCTCTCTGCTAGCCTTATTTCTGTTGAATCTGAGAACAGATATTTCGGATCCCTTTGAAAACTATAGGGCCAAAGGAAGTATCTTCCAATAACAAAGAGAAAGAAGCTTTCTGAGAAACTGCTTAGTGTTCTGTTAATTCTTCTCACAGAGTTACAGCTTTCCCCTCAAGAAGCCGGTCGCCAACCCTGTTATTGTGGATTTCGCAAAGTGATATTTGGAAGCCCATAGAGGGCTATGGTGAAAAAGGAAATATCCTCAGATGAAATCTGGAAAGAAGCTTTCTGAGAAAATGCTTAGGGTTCTGTTAATTCATCTCACAGAGTTACAGCTTTCCCCTCAAAAACCGCTCGCCAACCCTGTTCTTGTGGAATTCGCAAAGTGATATTTGGAAGCCCATAGAGGGCTATGGTGAAAAAGAAAATATCCTCAGAGAAATACTGGAAAGAAGCTTTTTGAGAGATTGCTTAGCGTTCTGTTAATTCATCTCACAGAGTTACAGCTTTCCCCTTAAGAAGCCACTCGCTAAGCCTTTTCTTGTGGAATTCGCAAAGTGATATTTGGAACCAAATAGAGGGCTACGGTGAAAAACAAAATATCCTCAGAGAAAAACTGGAAAGAAGCTTTCTGAGAAACTGCTTTGTGATGTGTGACTTCCACTCACAGAGTTACAACTGTATTTTGTGGACGTCTTTGCTAGCGTTATTTCTGTGGAATCTGAGAACAGATATTTCGGATCCCTTTGAGGACTATAGGGTCAAAGGAAATATCCTCCGATCACAAAGAGAAAGAAACTTTCTGAGAAACTTCTTTTTGTTCTGTGAAATCATCTCACAGAGTTGAGGCTTTCCCCTCAAGGAGACTTTCGCTAAGACACTTCTTGTGGAATTTGCAAAGGGACATTTGGAAGCCCATAGAGGGCTACGGTGAACAAGGAAGTATCCTCAGATGAAAACTGAAGAGAAGCTTTCTGAGATATTGCTTAGTGTTCTGTTAATTCATCTCACAGGGTTACAGGTATCCCATCAAGAAGCCGCTCGCTAAGCCTGTTCTTGTGGAATTCGCAAAGTGATATTTGGAAGCCCAAAGAGGGCTCTGGTGAAAAAGAAAATATCATGAGAGAAAAACTGGAAAGAAGTTTTCTGAGAAACTGCTTTGTGATGTGTGACTTCCACTCACAGAGTTACATCTGTATTTCGTGGATCTCTCTGCTAGCCTTATTTCTGTTGAATCTGAGAACAGATATTTCGGATCCCTTTGAAAACTATAGGGCCAAAGGAAGTATCTTCCAATAACAAAGAGAAAGAAGCTTTCTGAGAAACTGCTTAGTGTTCTGTTAATTCTTCTCACAGAGTTACAGCTTTCCCCTCAAGAAGCCGCTCGCCAACCCTGTTATTGTGGATTTCGCAAAGTGATATTTGGAAGCCCATAGAGGGCTATGGTGAAAAAGGAAATATCCTCAGATGAAATCTGGAAAGAAGCTTTCTGAGAAAATGCTTAGGGTTCTGTTAATTCATCTCACAGAGTTACAGCTTTCCCCTCAAAAAGCCGCTCGCTAAGCCTGTTCCTGTGGAATTCACAAAGTGATATTTGGAAGCCCATAGAGGGCTATGGTGAAAAAGAAAATATCCTCAGAGAAATACTGGAAAGAAGCTTTCTGAGAAACTGCTTTGTGATGTGTGACTTCCACTCACAGAGTTACAACACTATATCGTGGATCTCTTTACTAGCCTTATTTCTGTGGAATCTGAGAACAGATATTTCGGATCCCTTTGAAGACTCTAAGGCCAAAGGAAATATCCTCCGATAAGGAAGAGAAAGAAGCTTTCTGAGAAACTTCTTTGTGTTCTGGGAAATCATCTCACAGCGTTACAGTTTTCCCTTCAAGAAGCCTTTCGCTAAGACATTTCTTGTGGAATTTGCAAAGGGATATTTGAAAGCTTATAGAGGGCTATGGTGAAAAAGGTAATATCTTCAGATGAAATCTGGAAAGAAGCTTTCTGAGAAACTGCTTAGTGTTCTTTTAATTCATCTCACAGAGTTACATCTTTCCCCTGAAGAAGCCGCTCGCTAAGCCTGTTCTTGTGGAATTCCCAAAGTGATATTCGGAAGCCCTTAGAGAGCTATGGTGAAAAAGAACATATCCTCAGAGAAAAACTGGAAAGAAACTTTCTGAGAAACTGCTTTGTGATGTGTGACTTCCACTCACAGAGTTACATCTGTATTTCATGGATCTCTTTGCTAGCCTTATTTCTGTGGTATCTGAGAACAGATATTTCGGATTCCTTTGAAGACTATAGGGCCAAAGGAAATATCCTCCGATAAGAAAGAGAAAGCAGCTTTCTGAGAAACTTCTTTGTGTTCTGTGAAATCATCTCACAGAGTTACAGCTATCCCCTCAAGAAGCCTTTGCAAAAGGATATTTGGAAGCCCATAGAGGGCTATGGTGAAAAAGGAAATATCCTCAGATGAAATCTGGAAAGAAGCTTTCTGAGAAATTGCTTAGTGTTCTATTAATTCATCTCACAGAGTTTAAGCTTTCCCCTCAAAAAGCCGCTCGCTAAGCCTGTTCCTGTGGAATTCACAAAGTGATATTTGGAAGCCCATAGAGGGCTATGGTGAAAAAGAAAATATCCTCAGAGAAATACTGGAAAGAAGCTTTCTGAGAAACTGCTTTGTGATGTGTGACTTCCACTCACAGAGTTACAACACTATATCGTGGATCTCTTTACTAGCCTTATTTCTGTGGAATCTGAGAACAGATATTTCGGATCCCTTTGAAGACTCTAAGGCCAAAGGAAATATCCTCCGATAAGGAAGAGAAAGAAGCTTTCTGAGAAACTTCTTTGTGTTCTGGGAAATCATCTCACAGCGTTACAGTTTTCCCTTCAAGAAGCCTTTCGCTAAGACATTTCTTGTGGAATTTGCAAAGGGATATTGGAAAGCCTATAGAGGGCTATGGTGAAAAAGGTAATATCTTCAGATGAAATCTGGAAAGAAGCTTTCTGAGAAACTGCTTAGTGTTCTTTTAATTCATCTCACAGAGTTACATCTTTCCCCTGAAGAAGCCGCTCGCTAAGCCTGTTCTTGTGGAATTCACAAAGTGATATTCGGAAGCCCTTAGAGAGCTATGGTCAAAAAGAACATATCCTCAGAGAAAAACTGGAAAGAAACTTTCTGAGAAACTGCTTTGTGATGTATGACTTCCACTCACAGAGTTACATCTGTATTTCGTGGACCTCTTTGCTAGCCTTATTTCTGTGGAATCTGAGAACAGATATTTCGGATCCCTTTGAAGACTATAGGGCCAAAGGAAATATCCTCCGATAACAAAGAGAAAGAAGCTTTATGAGAAACTTCTTTGTTTTCTGTGAAATCATCACACAGAGTTACAGCTTTCCCCTCAAGAAGTCTTTCGGTAAGAGAATTCTTATGGAATTTGCCAAGGGATATTTGGAAGCCCATAGAGGGCTATGGTGAAAAAGGAAATATCCTCAGATGAAATCTGGAAAGAAGCTTTCCGAGAAACTGCTTAGTGTTATGTTAATAAATCTCACAGAGTTACAGCTTTCCCCTTAAGAAGCCACTCGCTAAGCCTTTTCTTGTGGAATTCGCAAAGTGATATTTGGAACCAAATAGAGGGCTACGGTGAAAAAGAAAATATCCTCAGAGAAAAACTGTAAAGAAGCTTTCTGAGAAACTGCTTTGTGATGTGTGACTTCCACTCACAGAGTTACAACTGTATTTTGTGGACGTCTTTGCTGGCCTTATTTCTGTGGAATCTGAGAACAGATATTTCGGATCTCTTTGAAGACTATAGGGCTAAAGGAAATATCCTCCGATCACAAAGAGAATGAAACTTTCTGAGAAACTTCTTTTTGTTCTGTGAAATCATCTCACAGAGTTGAGGCTTTCCCCTCAAGAAGCCTTTCGCTAAGACACTTCTTGTGGAATTTGCAAAGGGACATTTGGAAGCCCATAGAGGGATACGGTGATCAAGGAAGTATCCTCAGATGAAAACTGAAGAGAAGCTTTCTGAGATATTGCTTAGTGTTCTGTTAATTCATCTCACAGGGTTACAGGTTTCCCCTCAAGAAGCCGCTCGCTAAGCCTGTTCTTGTGGAATTCGCAAAGTGATATTTGGAAGCCCAAAGAGGGCTCTGGTGAAAAAGAAAATATCATGAGAGAAAAACTGGAAAGAAGCTTTCTGAGAAACTGCTTTGTGATGTGTGACTTCCACTCACAGAGTTACATCTGTATTTCGTGGATCTCTCTGCTAGCCTTATTTCTGTTGTATCTGAGAACAGATATTTCGGATCCCTTGAAAACTATAGGACCAAAGGAAATATCTTCCATTAACAAAGAGAAAGAAGCTTTCTGAGAAACTGCTTAGTGTTCTGTTAATTCTTCTCACAGAGTTACAGCTTTCCCCTCAAAAAGCCGATCGCCAACCCTGTTATTGTGGATTTCACAAAGTGATATTTGGAAGCCAATAGAGGGCTATGGTGAAAAAGGAAATATCCTCAGATGAAATCTGGAAAGAAGCTTTCTGAGAAAATGCTTAGGGTTCTGTTAATTCATCTCAGAGAGTTACAGCTTTCCCCTCAAGAAGCCGCTCGCCAACCCTGTTCTTGTGGAATTCGCAAAGTGATATTTGGAAGCCCATAGAGGGCTATGGTGAAAAAGAAAATATCCTCACAGAAAAAATGGAAAGAGCTTTCTGAGAAACTGCTTTGTGATGTGTGACTTCCACTCACAGAGTTACATCTGTATTTTGTGGATTTCTTTGCTGGCCTTATTTCTGTAGAATCTGAGAACAAATATTTCGGATCCCTTAGAAGACTATTGGGCCAAAGGAAATATCCTCCGATAACAAAGAGAAAGAAGCTTTCTGAGAAACTCCTTTGTGTTCTGTGAAATCATCTCACAGAGTTACAGCTTTTCCCTCAAGAAGCCCTTGCAAAGGGATATTTGGAAGCCCATAGAGGGCTATGGTGAAAAAGGAAATATCCTCAGATGAAATCTGGAAAGAAGCTTTCTGAGAAACTGCATACTGTTCTGTTAATTCATCTCACAGAGTTACAGCTTTCCCCTCAAGAAGCCGCTCGCTAAGCCTTTTCTTGTGGAATTCTCAATGTGTTATTTGGAAGCCCTTAGAGGGCAATGGTGAAAAAGAAAATATCCTCAGAGAAAAACTGTAAAGAAGCTTTCTGAGAAACTGCTTTGTGATGTGTGACTTCCACTCACAGAGTTACAACTGTATTTTGTGGACGTCTTTGCTAGCCTTATTTCTGTGGAATCTGAGAACAGATATTTCGGATCTCTTTGAAGACTATAGGGCCAAAGGAAATATCCTCCGATCACAAAGAGAAAGAAACTTTCTGAGAAACTTCTTTTTGTTCTGTGAAATCATCTCACAGAGTTGAGGCTTTCCCCTCAAGAAGCCTTTCGCTAAGACACTTCCTGTGGAATTTGCAAAGGGACATTTGGAAGCCCATAGAGGGCTACGGTGAACAAGGAAGTATCCTCAGATGAAAACTGAAGAGAAGCTTTCTGAGATATTGCTTAGTGTTCTGTTAATTCATCTCACAGGGTTACAGGTTTCCCCTCAAGAAGCCGCTCGCTAAGCCTGTTATTGTGGAATTCGCAAAGTGATATTTGGAAGCCCAAAGAGGGCTATGGTGAAAAAGGAAATATCATCAGAGAAAAACTGGAAAGAAGCTTTCTGAGAAACTGCTTTGTGATGTGTGACTTCCACTCACAGAGTTACATCTGTATTTCGTGGATCTCTCTGCTAGCCTTATTTCTGTTGAATCTGAGAACAGATATTTCGGATCCCTTGAAAACTATAGGGCCAAAGGAAATATCTTCCAATAACAAAGAGAAAGAAGCTTTCTGAGAAACTGCTTAGTGTTCTGTTAATTCTTCTCACAGAGTTACAGCTTTCCCCTCAAGAAGCAGCTCGCCAACCCTGTTATTGTGGATTTCGCAAAGTAATATTTGGAAGCCCATAGAGGGCTCTGGTGAAAAAGGAAATATCCTCAGATGAAATCTGGAGAGAAGCTTTCTGAGAAAATGCTTAGGGTTCTGTTAATTCATCTCACAGAGTTACAGCTTTCCCCTCAAGAAGCCGCTCGCCAACCCTGTTCTTGTGGAATTCGCAAAGTGATATTTGGAAGCCCATAGAGGGCTATGGTGAAAAAGAAAATATCCTCACAGAAAAACTGGAAAGAAGCTTTCTGAGAAACTGCTTTGTGATGTGTGACTTCCACTCACAGAGTTACATCTGTATTTTGTGGATTTCTTCGCTGGCCTTATTTCTGTAGAATCTGAGAACAAATATTTCGGATCCCTTAGAAGACTATTGGGCCAAAGGAAATATCCTCCGATAACAAAGAGAAAGAAGCTTTCTGAGAAACTCCTTTGTGTTCTGTGAAATCATCTCACAGAGTTACAGCTTTTCCCTCAAGAAGCCTTTGCAAAGGGATATTTGGAAGCCCATAGAGGGCTATGGTGAAAAAGGAAATATCCTCAGATGAAATCTGGAAAGAAGCTTTCTGAGAAACTGCATACTGTTCTGTTAATTCATCTCACAGAGTTACAGCTTTCCCCTCAAGAAGCCGCTCGCTAAGCCTTTTCTTGTGGAATTTTCAATGTGTTATTTGGAAGCCCTTAGAGGGCAATGGTGAAAAAGAAAATATCCTCAGAGAAAAACTGGAAAGAAGCTTTCTGAGAAACTGCTTTGTGATGTGTGACTTACACTCACAGAGTTACATCTGTATTTCGTGGATCCCTTTGCTAGCCTTATTTTTGTGGAATCTGAGAACAGATATTTCGGATCCCTTTGAAGACTCTAGGGACAAAGGAAATATCCTCCAATAAGAAAGAGAAAGAAGCTTTCTGAGAAACTTCTTTGTGTTGTGTGAAATCATCTCACAGAGTTACAGCTTTCCCTTCAAGAAGCCGCTCGCTAAGCCTGTTCTTGTCGAATTCGCAAGGTGATATTTGGAAGCCCATAGAGGGCTATGGTGTAAAAGAAAATACGCTCAGAGAAAAACTGGAAAGAAGCTTTCTGAGAAACTGCTTTGTGATGTGTGACTTCCACTCACAGAGTTACATCTGTATTTCGTGGATCTCTTTGCTAGCCTTATTTCTGTTGTATCTGAGAACAGATATTTCGGATCCCTTTGAAGACTATAGGGCCAAAGGAAATATCCTCCGATAACAAAGAGAAAGAAGGTTTCTGAGGAACTTCTTTGTGTTCTGTGAAATCATCTCACAGATTTACAGCTTTCCCCTCGAAAAGATTTTCGCTAAGACAGTTGTTGTGGAATTTGCAAAGGGATATTTGGAAGCCCATAGAAGGCTTTGGTGAAAAAGGAAATATCCTCAGATGCAATCTGGATTCAAGCTTTCTGACAAACTGCTTAGTGTTCTGTTAATTAATCTCACAGATTAGAGCATTCCCCTCAAGAAGCCGCTCGCTAAGCCTGTTTTTTTGGAATTCGCAAAGTGATATTTGGAAGCCCTTAGAGGGTTATGGTGAGAAAGAAAATATCCTCAGAGAAAAATTGGACAGAAGCGTTCTGAGAAACTGCTTTGTGATGTGTGACTTCCACTCACAGAGTTACATCTGTATTTCGTGAATCTCTTTGCTAGCCTTATTTCTTTGGAATCTGAGATCAGATATTTCGGATCCCTTTGAAGGCTATAGGGCCAAAGGAAATATCCTCCGATTACAAAGAGAAAGAAGCTTTCTCAGAAACTTCTCTCTGTTCTCTGAAATCATCTCACAGATTTACAGCTTTCCCCTCAAGAAACCTTTGCAAAGGGATATTTGGAAGCCCATAGAGAGCTATGGTGAAAAAGGAAGTATCATCTGATGAAATCTGGAAAGAAGCTTTTTGAGAGATTGCTTAGCGTTCTGTTAATTCCTCTCACAGAGTTACAGCTTTCCCCTAAAGAAGCCGCTCGCTAAGCCTGTTCTTGTGGAATTCACAAAATGATATTTGGGAGCCCGTGTAGGGCTATGGTGAGAAAGAAAATATCCTCAGAGAAAAACTGGAAAGAGGATTTCTGAGAAACTGCTTTGTGATGTGTGACTTCCACTCACAGAGTTACATCTGTATTTCATGGATCTCTTTGCTAGCCTTATTTCTGTGGAATCTGAGAACAGATATTTCGGATGCCTTTGAAGACTATAGGGCCAAAGGAAATATCCTCCGATAAGAAAGAGAAAGTAGCTTTCTGAGAAACTTCTTTGTGTTCTGTGAAATCATCTCACAGAGTTACAGCTTTCCCCTCAATAAGCCTTTGCAAAGGGATATTTGGAAGCCCATAGATGGCTATGGTGAAAAAGGAAATATCCTTAGATGAAATCTGGAAAGAAGCTTTCTGAGAAATTGCTTAGTGTTCTATTAATTCATCTCACAGAGTTAAAGCTTTCCCCTCAAGAAGCCGCTCGCTAAGCCTGTTCCTGTGGAATTCGTAAAGTGATATTTGGAAGCCCATAGAGGGCTATGGTGAAAAAGAAAATATCCTCAGAGAAATACTGGAAAGAAGCTTTTTGAGAGATTGCTTAGCGTTCTGTTAATTCATCTCACAGAGTTACAGCTTTCCCCTTAAGAAGCCACTCGCTAAGCCTTTTCTTGTGGAATTCGCAAAGTGATATTTGGAACCAAATAGAGGGCTACGGTGAAAAACAAAATATCCTCAGAGAAAAACTGGAAAGAAGCTTTCTGAGAAACTGCTTTGTGATGTGTGACTTCCACTCACAGAGTTACAACTGTATTTTGTGGACGTCTTTGCTAGCGTTATTTCTGTGGAATCTGAGAACAGATATTTCGGATCCCTTTGAGGACTATAGGGTCAAAGGAAATATCCTCCGATCACAAAGAGAAAGAAACTTTCTGAGAAACTTCTTTTTGTTCTGTGAAATCATCTCACAGAGTTGAGGCTTTCCCCTCAAGGAGACTTTCGCTAAGACACTTCTTGTGGAATTTGCAAAGGGACATTTGGAAGCCCATAGAGGGCTACGGTGAACAAGGAAGTATCCTCAGATGAAAACTGAAGAGAAGCTTTCTGAGATATTGCTTAGTGTTCTGTTAATTCATCTCACAGGGTTACAGGTATCCCATCAAGAAGCCGCTCGCTAAGCCTGTTCTTGTGGAATTCGCAAAGTGATATTTGGAAGCCCAAAGAGGGCTCTGGTGAAAAAGAAAATATCATGAGAGAAAAACTGGAAAGAAACTTTCTGAGAAACTGCTTTGTGATGTGTGACTTCCACTCACAGAGTTACATCTGTATTTCGTGGATCTCTCTGCTAGCCTTATTTCTGTTGAATCTGAGAACAGATATTTCGGATCCCTTTGAAAACTATAGGGCCAAAGGAAGTATCGTCCAATAACAAAGAGAAAGAAGCTTTCTGAGAAACTGCTTAGTGTTCTGTTAATTCTTCTCACAGAGTTACAGCTTTCCCCTCAAGAAGCCGCTCGCCAACCCTGTTATTGTGGATTTCGCAAAGTGATATTTGGAAGCCCATAGAGGGCTATGGTGAAAAAGGAAATATCCTCAGATGAAATCTGGAAAGAAGCTTTCTGAGAAAATGCTTAGGGTTCTGTTAATTCATCTCACAGAGTTACAGCTTTCCCCTCAAAAACCGCTCGCCAACCCTGTTCTTGTGGAATTCGCAAAGTGATATTTGGAAGCCCATAGAGGGCTATGGTGAAAAAGAAAATATCCTCACAGAAAAACTGGAAAGAGCTTTCTGAGAAACTGCTTTGTGATGTGTGACTTCCACTCACAGAGTTACATCTGTATTTCGTGGCTCTTTTTGCTAGCCTTATTTCTGCGGAATCTGAGAACAGATATTTCGGATCCCATTGAAGACTACAGGGCCAAAGGATATATCCTCCGATAACAAAGAGAAAGAAGCTTTCTGAGAAACATCTTTGTGTTCTGTGAAATCATCTCACAGAGTTGCAGCTTTCCCCTTAAGAAGCCTTTCACTAAGACAGTTCTTATGGAATTGTCAAAGTGATATTTGGAAGCTCTTAGAGGGATATGGTGAAAAAGGAAATATCCTCAGATGAAATCTGGAAAGAATCTTCCTGAGAAACTGCTTAGTGTTCTGTTAATTCATCTCACAGAGTTACAGCTTTCCCCTCAAGAAACCTTTCGCTAAGACAGTTCTTGTGGAATTCGCAAAGTGATATTTGGAAGCCCATAGAGGGCTATGGTGAAAAAGAAAATATCCTCAGAGAAAAACTGGAAAGAAGCTTTCTGAGAAACTGCTTTGTGATGTGTAACTTCCACTCACAGAGTTACATCTGTATTTCGAGGATCTCTTTGCTAGCCTTATTTATGTGGAAACTGGAGCAGATATTTCGGATGCCTTTGAAGACTATAGGGTCAAAGGAAATATTCTCAGATAACAAAGAGAAAGAAACTTTCTGAGAAACTTCTTTGTGTTCTGTGAAATCGTCTCACAGAGTTACAGCTTTCCCCTCAAGAAGCTTTTCGCTAAGACAGTACTTGTGGAATTCGCACAGGCATATTTGGAAGCCCTTAGAGGGCTATAGTGAAAATGGAAATATCCTCAGATGAAATCTGGAAAGAAGCGTTCTGAGAAACTGCTTAGTGTTCTGTCAATTCATCTCACAGAGTTACAGCTTTCCCCTCAAGAAGCCGCTCGCTAAGCCTGTTCTTGTGGAATTCGCAAAGTCATATTTGGAAGCTCATAGAGGGCTATGGTGAAAAAGAAAATATCCTCAGAGAAAAACTGGAAAGAAGCTTTCTGAGAAACTGCTTAGTGTTCTGTTAATTCTTCTCACAGAGTTACAGCTTTCCCCTCAAGAAGCAGCTCGCCAACCCTGTTATTGTGGATTTCGCAAAGTAATATTTGGAAGCCCATAGAGGGCTCTGGTGAAAAAGGAAATATCCTCAGATGAAATCTGGAGAGAAGCTTTCTGAGAAAATGCTTAGGGTTCTGTTAATTCATCTCACAGAGTTACAGCTTTCCCCTCAAGAAGCCGCTCGCCAACCCTGTTCTTGTGGAATTCGCAAAGTGATATTTGGAAGCCCATAGAGGGCTATGGTGAAAAAGAAAATATCCTCACAGAAAAACTGGAAAGAAGCTTTCTGAGAAACTGCTTTGTGATGTGTGACTTCCACTCACAGAGTTACATCTGTATTTTGTGGATTTCTTCGCTGGCCTTATTTCTGTAGAATCTGAGAACAAATATTTCGGATCCCTTAGAAGACTATTGGGCCAAAGGAAATATCCTCCGATAACAAAGAGAAAGAAGCTTTCTGAGAAACTCCTTTGTGTTCTGTGAAATCATCTCACAGAGTTACAGCTTTTCCCTCAAGAAGCCTTTGCAAAGGGATATTTGGAAGCCCATAGAGGGCTATGGTGAAAAAGGAAATATCCTCAGATGAAATCTGGAAAGAAGCTTTCTGAGAAACTGCATACTGTTCTGTTAATTCATCTCACAGAGTTACAGCTTTCCCCTCAAGAAGCCGCTCGCTAAGCCTTTTCTTGTGGAATTTTCAATGTGTTATTTGGAAGCCCTTAGAGGGCAATGGTGAAAAAGAAAATATCCTCAGAGAAAAACTGGAAAGAAGCTTTCTGAGAAACTGCTTTGTGATGTGTGACTTACACTCACAGAGTTACATCTGTATTTCGTGGATCCCTTTGCTAGCCTTATTTTTGTGGAATCTGAGAACAGATATTTCGGATCCCTTTGAAGACTCTAGGGACAAAGGAAATATCCTCCAATAAGAAAGAGAAAGAAGCTTTCTGAGAAACTTCTTTGTGTTGTGTGAAATCATCTCACAGAGTTACAGCTTTCCCTTCAAGAAGCCGCTCGCTAAGCCTGTTCTTGTCGAATTCGCAAGGTGATATTTGGAAGCCCATAGAGGGCTATGGTGTAAAAGAAAATACGCTCAGAGAAAAACTGGAAAGAAGCTTTCTGAGAAACTGCTTTGTGATGTGTGACTTCCACTCACAGAGTTACATCTGTATTTCGTGGATCTCTTTGCTAGCCTTATTTCTGTTGTATCTGAGAACAGATATTTCGGATCCCTTTGAAGACTATAGGGCCAAAGGAAATATCCTCCGATAACAAAGAGAAAGAAGGTTTCTGAGGAACTTCTTTGTGTTCTGTGAAATCATCTCACAGATTTACAGCTTTCCCCTCGAAAAGATTTTCGCTAAGACAGTTGTTGTGGAATTTGCAAAGGGATATTTGGAAGCCCATAGAAGGCTTTGGTGAAAAAGGTAATATCCTCAGATGCAATCTGGATTCAAGCTTTCTGACAAACTGCTTAGTGTTCTGTTAATTAATCTCACAGATTAGAGCATTCCCCTCAAGAAGCCGCTCGCTAAGCCTGTTTTTTTGGAATTCGCAAAGTGATATTTGGAAGCCCTTAGAGGGTTATGGTGAGAAAGAAAATATCCTCAGAGAAAAATTGGACAGAAGCGTTCTGAGAAACTGCTTTGTGATGTGTGACTTCCACTCACAGAGTTACATCTGTATTTCGTGAATCTCTTTGCTAGCCCTATTTCTTTGGAATCTGAGATCAGATATTTCGGATCCCTTTGAAGGCTATAGGGCCAAAGGAAATATCCTCCGATTACAAAGAGAAAGAAGCTTTCTCAGAAACTTCTCTCTGTTCTCTGAAATCATCTCACAGATTTACAGCTTTCCCCTCAAGAAACCTTTGCAAAGGGATATTTGGAAGCCCATAGAGGGCTATGGTGAAAAAGGAAGTATCATCTGATGAAATCTGGAAAGAAGCTTTTTGAGAGATTGCTTAGCGTTCTGTTAATTCATCTCACAGAGTTACAGCTTTCCCCTAAAGAAGCCGCTCGCTAAGCCTGTTCTTGTGGAATTCACAAAATGATATTTGGGAGCCCGTGTAGGGCTATGGTGAGAAAGAAAATATCCTCAGAGAAAAACTGGAAAGAGGATTTCTGAGAAACTGCTTTGTGATGTGTGACTTCCACTCACAGAGTTACATCTGTATTTCATGGATCTCTTTGCTAGCCTTATTTCTGTGGAATCTGAGAACAGATATTTCGGATGCCTTTGAAGACTATAGGGCCAAAGGAAATATCCTCCGATAAGAAAGAGAAAGTAGCTTTCTGAGAAACTTCTTTGTGTTCTGTGAAATCATCTCACAGAGTTACAGCTTTCCCCTCAATAAGCCTTTGCAAAGGGATATTTGGAAGCCCATAGATGGCTATGGTGAAAAAGGAAATATCCTTAGATGAAATCTGGAAAGAAGCTTTCTGAGAAATTGCTTAGTGTTCTATTAATTCATCTCACAGAGTTAAAGCTTTCCCCTCAAGAAGCCGCTCGCTAAGCCTGTTCCTGTGGAATTCGTAAAGTGATATTTGGAAGCCCATAGAGGGCTATGGTGAAAAAGAAAATATCCTCAGAGAAATACTGGAAAGAAGCTTTTTGAGAGATTGCTTAGCGTTCTGTTAATTCATCTCACAGAGTTACAGCTTTCCCCTTAAGAAGCCACTCGCTAAGCCTTTTCTTGTGGAATTCGCAAAGTGATATTTGGAACCAAATAGAGGGCTACGGTGAAAAACAAAATATCCTCAGAGAAAAACTGGAAAGAAGCTTTCTGAGAAACTGCTTTGTGATGTGTGACTTCCACTCACAGAGTTACAACTGTATTTTGTGGACGTCTTTGCTAGCGTTATTTCTGTGGAATCTGAGAACAGATATTTCGGATCCCTTGAAAACTATAGGACCAAAGGAAATATCTTCCATTAACAAAGAGAAAGAAGCTTTCTGAGAAACTGCTTAGTGTTCTGTTAATTCTTCTCACAGAGTTACAGCTTTCCCCTCAAAAAGCCGATCGCCAACCCTGTTATTGAGGATTTCACAAAGTGATATTTGGAAGCCAATAGAGGGCTATGGTGAAAAAGGAAATATCCTCAGATGAAATCTGGAAAGAAGCTTTCTGAGAAAATGCTTAGGGTTCTGTTAATTCATCTCAGAGAGTTACAGCTTTCCCCTCAAGAAGCCGCTCGCCAACCCTGTTCTTGTGGAATTCGCAAAGTGATATTTGGAAGCCCATAGAGGGCTATGGTGAAAAAGAAAATATCCTCACAGAAAAAATGGAAAGAGCTTTCTGAGAAACTGCTTTGTGATGTGTGACTTCCACTCACAGAGTTACATCTGTATTTTGTGGATTTCTTTGCTGGCCTTATTTCTGTAGAATCTGAGAACAAATATTTCGGATCCCTTAGAAGACTATTGGGCCAAAGGAAATATCCTCCGATAACAAAGAGAAAGAAGCTTTCTGAGAAACTCCTTTGTGTTCTGTGAAATCATCTCACAGAGTTACAGCTTTTCCCTCAAGAAGCCCTTGCAAAGGGATATTTGGAAGCCCATAGAGGGCTATGGTGAAAAAGGAAATATCCTCAGATGAAATCTGGAAAGAAGCTTTCTGAGAAACTGCATACTGTTCTGTTAATTCATCTCACAGAGTTACAGCTTTCCCCTCAAGAAGCCGCTCGCTAAGCCTTTTCTTGTGGAATTCTCAATGTGTTATTTGGAAGCCCTTAGAGGGCAATGGTGAAAAAGAAAATATCCTCAGAGAAAAACTGTAAAGAAGCTTTCTGAGAAACTGCTTTGTGATGTGTGACTTCCACTCACAGAGTTACAACTGTATTTTGTGGACGTCTTTGCTAGCCTTATTTCTGTGGAATCTGAGAACAGATATTTCGGATCTCTTTGAAGACTATAGGGCCAAAGGAAATATCCTCCGATCACAAAGAGAAAGAAACTTTCTGAGAAACTTCTTTTTGTTCTGTGAAATCATCTCACAGAGTTGAGGCTTTCCCCTCAAGAAGCCTTTCGCTAAGACACTTCCTGTGGAATTTGCAAAGGGACATTTGGAAGCCCATAGAGGGCTACGGTGAACAAGGAAGTATCCTCAGATGAAAACTGAAGAGAAGCTTTCTGAGATATTGCTTAGTGTTCTGTTAATTCATCTCACAGGGTTACAGGTTTCCCCTCAAGAAGCCGCTCGCTAAGCCTGTTATTGTGGAATTCGCAAAGTGATATTTGGAAGCCCAAAGAGGGCTATGGTGAAAAAGGAAATATCATCAGAGAAAAACTGGAAAGAAGCTTTCTGAGAAACTGCTTTGTGATGTGTGACTTCCACTCACAGAGTTACATCTGTATTTCGTGGATCTCTCTGCTAGCCTTATTTCTGTTGAATCTGAGAACAGATATTTCGGATCCCTTGAAAACTATAGGGCCAAAGGAAATATCTTCCAATAACAAAGAGAAAGAAGCTTTCTGAGAAACTGCTTAGTGTTCTGTTAATTCTTCTCACAGAGTTACAGCTTTCCCCTCAAGAAGCAGCTCGCCAACCCTGTTATTGTGGATTTCGCAAAGTAATATTTGGAAGCCCATAGAGGGCTCTGGTGAAAAAGGAAATATCCTCAGATGAAATCTGGAGAGAAGCTTTCTGAGAAAATGCTTAGGGTTCTGTTAATTCATCTCACAGAGTTACAGCTTTCCCCTCAAGAAGCCGCTCGCCAACCCTGTTCTTGTGGAATTCGCAAAGTGATATTTGGAAGCCCATAGAGGGCTATGGTGAAAAAGAAAATATCCTCACAGAAAAACTGGAAAGAAGCTTTCTGAGAAACTGCTTTGTGATGTGTGACTTCCACTCACAGAGTTACATCTGTATTTTGTGGATTTCTTCGCTGGCCTTATTTCTGTAGAATCTGAGAACAAATATTTCGGATCCCTTAGAAGACTATTGGGCCAAAGGAAATATCCTCCGATAACAAAGAGAAAGAAGCTTTCTGAGAAACTCCTTTGTGTTCTGTGAAATCATCTCACAGAGTTACAGCTTTTCCCTCAAGAAGCCTTTGCAAAGGGATATTTGGAAGCCCATAGAGGGCTATGGTGAAAAAGGAAATATCCTCAGATGAAATCTGGAAAGAAGCTTTCTGAGAAACTGCATACTGTTCTGTTAATTCATCTCACAGAGTTACAGCTTTCCCCTCAAGAAGCCGCTCGCTAAGCCTTTTCTTGTGGAATTTTCAATGTGTTATTTGGAAGGCCTTAGAGGGCAATGGTGAAAAAGAAAATATCCTCAGAGAAAAACTGGAAAGAAGCTTTCTGAGAAACTGCTTTGTGATGTGTGACTTACACTCACAGAGTTACATCTGTATTTCGTGGATCCCTTTGCTAGCCTTATTTTTGTGGAATCTGAGAACAGATATTTCGGATCCCTTTGAAGACTCTAGGGACAAAGGAAATATCCTCCAATAAGAAAGAGAAAGAAGCTTTCTGAGAAACTTCTTTGTGTTGTGTGAAATCATCTCACAGAGTTACAGCTTTCCCTTCAAGAAGCCGCTCGCTAAGCCTGTTCTTGTCGAATTCGCAAGGTGATATTTGGAAGCCCATAGAGGGCTATGGTGTAAAAGAAAATACGCTCAGAGAAAAACTGGAAAGAAGCTTTCTGAGAAACTGCTTTGTGATGTGTGACTTCCACTCACAGAGTTACATCTGTATTTCGTGGATCTCTTTGCTAGCCTTATTTCTGTTGTATCTGAGAACAGATATTTCGGATCCCTTTGAAGACTATAGGGCCAAAGGAAATATCCTCCGATAACAAAGAGAAAGAAGGTTTCTGAGGAACTTCTTTGTGTTCTGTGAAATCATCTCACAGATTTACAGCTTTCCCCTCGAAAAGATTTTCGCTAAGACAGTTGTTGTGGAATTTGCAAAGGGATATTTGGAAGCCCATAGAAGGCTTTGGTGAAAAAGGTAATATCCTCAGATGCAATCTGGATTCAAGCTTTCTGACAAACTGCTTAGTGTTCTGTTAATTAATCTCACAGATTAGAGCATTCCCCTCAAGAAGCCGCTCGCTAAGCCTGTTTTTTTGGAATTCGCAAAGTGATATTTGGAAGCCCTTAGAGGGTTATGGTGAGAAAGAAAATATCCTCAGAGAAAAATTGGACAGAAGCGTTCTGAGAAACTGCTTTGTGATGTGTGACTTCCACTCACAGAGTTACATCTGTATTTCGTGAATCTCTTTGCTAGCCTTATTTCTTTGGAATCTGAGATCAGATATTTCGGATCCCTTTGAAGGCTATAGGGCCAAAGGAAATATCCTCCGATTACAAAGAGAAAGAAGCTTTCTCAGAAACTTCTCTCTGTTCTCTGAAATCATCTCACAGATTTACAGCTTTCCCCTCAAGAAACCTTTGCAAAGGGATATTTGGAAGCCCATAGAGGGCTATGGTGAAAAAGGAAGTATCATCTGATGAAATCTGGAAAGAAGCTTTTTGAGAGATTGCTTAGCGTTCTGTTAATTCCTCTCACAGAGTTACAGCTTTCCCCTAAAGAAGCCGCTCGCTAAGCCTGTTCTTGTGGAATTCACAAAATGATATTTGGGAGCCCGTGTAGGGCTATGGTGAGAAAGAAAATATCCTCAGAGAAAAACTGGAAAGAGGATTTCTGAGAAACTGCTTTGTGATGTGTGACTTCCACTCACAGAGTTACATCTGTATTTCATGGATCTCTTTGCTAGCCTTATTTCTGTGGAATCTGAGAACAGATATTTCGGATGCCTTTGAAGACTATAGGGCCAAAGGAAATATCCTCCGATAAGAAAGAGAAAGTAGCTTTCTGAGAAACTTCTTTGTGTTCTGTGAAATCATCTCACAGAGTTACAGCTTTCCCCTCAATAAGCCTTTGCAAAGGGATATTTGGAAGCCCATAGATGGCTATGGTGAAAAAGGAAATATCCTTAGATGAAATCTGGAAAGAAGCTTTCTGAGAAATTGCTTAGTGTTCTATTAATTCATCTCACAGAGTTAAAGCTTTCCCCTCAAGAAGCCGCTCGCTAAGCCTGTTCCTGTGGAATTCGTAAAGTGATATTTGGAAGCCCATAGAGGGCTATGGTGAAAAAGAAAATATCCTCAGAGAAATACTGGAAAGAAGCTTTTTGAGAGATTGCTTAGCGTTCTGTTAATTCATCTCACAGAGTTACAGCTTTCCCCTTAAGAAGCCACTCGCTAAGCCTTTTCTTGTGGAATTCGCAAAGTGATATTTGGAACCAAATAGAGGGCTACGGTGAAAAACAAAATATCCTCAGAGAAAAACTGGAAAGAAGCTTTCTGAGAAACTGCTTTGTGATGTGTGACTTCCACTCACAGAGTTACAACTGTATTTTGTGGACGTCTTTGCTAGCGTTATTTCTGTGGAATCTGAGAACAGATATTTCGGATCCCTTTGAGGACTATAGGGTCAAAGGAAATATCCTCCGATCACAAAGAGAAAGAAACTTTCTGAGAAACTTCTTTTTGTTCTGTGAAATCATCTCACAGAGTTGAGGCTTTCCCCTCAAGGAGACTTTCGCTAAGACACTTCTTGTGGAATTTGCAAAGGGACATTTGGAAGCCCATAGAGGGCTACGGTGAACAAGGAAGTATCCTCAGATGAAAACTGAAGAGAAGCTTTCTGAGATATTGCTTAGTGTTCTGTTAATTCATCTCACAGGGTTACAGGTATCCCATCAAGAAGCCGCTCGCTAAGCCTGTTCTTGTGGAATTCGCAAAGTGATATTTGGAAGCCCAAAGAGGGCTCTGGTGAAAAAGAAAATATCATGAGAGAAAAACTGGAAAGAAACTTTCTGAGAAACTGCTTTGTGATGTGTGACTTCCACTCACAGAGTTACATCTGTATTTCGTGGATCTCTCTGCTAGCCTTATTTCTGTTGAATCTGAGAACAGATATTTCGGATCCCTTTGAAAACTATAGGGCCAAAGGAAGTATCGTCCAATAACAAAGAGAAAGAAGCTTTCTGAGAAACTGCTTAGTGTTCTGTTAATTCTTCTCACAGAGTTACAGCTTTCCCCTCAAGAAGCCGCTCGCCAACCCTGTTATTGTGGATTTCGCAAAGTGATATTTGGAAGCCCATAGAGGGCTATGGTGAAAAAGGAAATATCCTCAGATGAAATCTGGAAAGAAGCTTTCTGAGAAAATGCTTAGGGTTCTGTTAATTCATCTCACAGAGTTACAGCTTTCCCCTCAAAAACCGCTCGCCAACCCTGTTCTTGTGGAATTCGCAAAGTGATATTTGGAAGCCCATAGAGGGCTATGGTGAAAAAGAAAATATCCTCACAGAAAAACTGGAAAGAGCTTTCTGAGAAACTGCTTTGTGATGTGTGACTTCCACTCACAGAGTTACATCTGTATTTCGTGGCTCTTTTTGCTAGCCTTATTTCTGCGGAATCTGAGAACAGATATTTCGGATCCCATTGAAGACTACAGGGCCAAAGGATATATCCTCCGATAACAAAGAGAAAGAAGCTTTCTGAGAAACATCTTTGTGTTCTGTGAAATCATCTCACAGAGTTGCAGCTTTCCCCTTAAGAAGCCTTTCACTAAGACAGTTCTTATGGAATTGTCAAAGTGATATTTGGAAGCTCTTAGAGGGATATTGTGAAAAAGGAAATATCCTCAGATGAAATCTGGAAAGAATCTTCCTGAGAAACTGCTTAGTGTTCTGTTAATTCATCTCACAGAGTTACAGCTTTCCCCTCAAGAAACCTTTCGCTAAGACAGTTCTTGTGGAATTCGCAAAGTGATATTTGGAAGCCCATAGAGGGCTATGGTGAAAAAGAAAATATCCTCAGAGAAAAACTGGAAAGAAGCTTTCTGAGAAACTGCTTTGTGATGTGTAACTTCCACTCACAGAGTTACATCTGTATTTCGAGGATCTCTTTGCTAGCCTTATTTATGTGGAAACTGGAGCAGATATTTCGGATGCCTTTGAAGACTATAGGGTCAAAGGAAATATTCTCAGATAACAAAGAGAAAGAAACTTTCTGAGAAACTTCTTTGTGTTCTGTGAAATCGTCTCACAGAGTTACAGTTTTCCCCTCAAGAAGCTTTTCGCTAAGACAGTACTTGTGGAATTCGCACAGGCATATTTGGAAGCCCTTAGAGGGCTATAGTGAAAATGGAAATATCCTCAGATGAAATCTGGAAAGAAGCGTTCTGAGAAACTGCTTAGTGTTCTGTCAATTCATCTCACAGAGTTACAGCTTTCCCCTCAAGAAGCCGCTCGCTAAGCCTGTTCTTGTGGAATTCGCAAAGTCATATTTGGAAGCTCATAGAGGGCTATGGTGAAAAAGAAAATATCCTCAGAGAAAAACTGGAAAGAAGCTTTCTGAGAAACTGCTTTGTGATGTGTGACTTCCACTCACAGAGTTACATCTGTATTTCGTGGATCTCTTTGCTAGGTTTATTTCTGTGGAATCTGGAACAGATATTTCGGATACCTTTGAAGACTATAGGGCCAAAGGAAATATGCTCTGATAAAAAACAGAAAGAAGCTTGCTGAGAAAATTCTTTGTGTTTTGTGAAATCATCTCACAGAGTTACAGCTTTCCCCTTAGGAAGCCTTTAGCTAAGATAGTTCTTGTGTAATTTGCAAAGGGATATTTGGAAGCCCATAGAGTTCTGTGGTGAAAAAGGAAATATCCTAAGATGAAATCTGGAATTAGCTTTCTGAGAAACTGCTTAGTGTTCTGTTAATTCATCTCACAGAGTTACAGCTTTCCTTCAAGAAGCCGCTCGCTATGCCTATTCTTGTGGAATTCGCAAAGTGATATTTGATAGCCCTTAGAGGGCTATGGTGAAAAAGAACATATCCTCAGAGAAAACCTGGAAAGAAGCTTTCTGAGAAACTGCTTCGTGATGTGTGACTTTCACTCACAGAGTTTCATCTGTATTTCGTGGATCTCTTTGCTAGCCTTATTTCTGTTGTATCTGAGAACAGATATTTCGGATCCCTTTGAAGACTACAGGGTCAAAGGAAATATCCTCCCATAACAAAGATAAAGAAGCTTTCTGAGAATCTTCTTTGTGTTCGCTGAAATCATCTCACAGAGTTACAGTTTTCCCTTCAAGAAGCCTTTCCTAAGACAGTTCTTATGGAATTTGCAAAGGGATATTTGGAAGCCCGTAGAGTGCTATGGTGAGAAAGGAAATATCCTCAGATGAAATCTGGAAAGAAGCTTTCTGAGAAACTGCTTAGTGTTCTGTTAATTCATCTCACAGAGTTACAGCTTTCCCCTCAAGAAGCCGTTCGCTAAGCCTGTTCTTGTGGAATTCGCAAAGTCATATTTGGAAGCCCATAGAGGGCTAAGGTGGAAAAGAAAATATCCTCAGAGTAAAACTGGAAAGAAGCTTTCTGAGAAACTGCTTTGTGATGTGTGACTTCCACTCAAAGCGTTATATCAGTATTTCGTGGATCTCTTTGCTCGCCTTATTTCTGTGGAATATGAGAACAGATAATTCAGATCCCTTTGAAGACAATAGGGCCAAAGGAAATATCCTTCGATAACAAAGAGAAAGAAGCTTTCTGATAAACTTCACTGTGTTCTCTGAAATCATATCACAGAGTTACAGCTTTCCCCTCAAGAAGCCTTTCGCTAAGACAGTTTTAGTCGAATTTGCAAAGGGATATTTGGAAGCCCATAGGGGGCTATGGTGAAAAAGGAAATATCCTCAGATGAAATCTGGAAAGAAGCTTTCTGAGAAACTGCTTAGTGTTCTGTTAAATCATCTCACAGAGTTACAGCTTTCCCCTCAAGAAGTCCTTCGCTAAGCCTGTTCTTGTGAAATTCGCAAAGTGATATTTGGAAGGCCATACAGGGCTATGGTGAAAAAGAAATTATCCTCTGATGAAATCTGGAAAGAAGCTTTCTGAGAAACTGCTTTGTGATGTTTGACTTCCACTCACAGTGTTACATCTGTATTTCGTGGATCTCTCTGCTAGCCTTATTTCTGGGGGATCTGAGAACAGATATTTCGCATCCTTTTGAAGACTGTAGGGCCAAAGGAGATAACCTCCGATAACAAAGAGAAAGAAGCTTTCTGAGAAACTTCTTTGTGTTCTGTGAAATCATCTCACAGAGTTACAGCTTTCCGCTCAAGAAGCCTTTCGCTAAGACAGTTCTTGTGGAATTTGCCAAGTGATATTTGGAACCCCATAGACGGCTATGGTGAAAAAGGAAATAGCCTATGATGAAATCTGGAAAGAAGCTTTCTGAGAAACTGCTTCGTGTTCTGTTAATTTATCTCACAGAGTTACAGCTTTCCCCTCAAGAAGCCGTTCGCTAAGCCTGTTCTTGTGCAATTCGCAAAGTGATATTTGGAAGGCCATAGAGGGCTATGGTGAAAAAGAACATATCCTCAGAGAAAAACCGGAAAGAAGCTTTCTGAGAAACTGCTTTGTGATGTGTGATTTCCACTCACAGAGTTATATCTCTATATCGTGGATCTCTTTGCTAGCCTTTTTTCCGTGGAATCTGAGAACAGATATTTCGGATCCCTTTGAAGATTATAGGGCCAAAGGAAATGTCCTCCGATAACAAAGAGAAAGAAGCTTTCTTAGAAACTTCTTTGTGTTCTGTGAAATCATTTCAGAGAATTACATCTTTCCCCTCAAGAAGCATTTCCCTAAGACAGTTCTTGTAGAATTTGCAAAGTGATATTTGGAAACCCTTAGAGGTCTATGGTGAAAAATGAAATATCCTCAGATGAAATCTGGAAAGAAGCTTTCTGAGAAACTGCTTAGTGTGCTGTCAATTCATGTCACAGAGTTACAGCTTTCCTCTCAAGAAGCCGCTCGTTAAGCCTGTTCTTGTGGAATTCGCAAAGTGATATTTGGAAGCCCATAGAGGGCTGTGGTGAAAAAGAAAATATCCTCAGTGAAAAACTGGAAAGAAGCTCTCTGAAAAACTGCTTTGTGATGTGTGACTTCCACTCACAGAGTTACATCTGTATTTCGTGGATCTCTTTGCTAGCCTTATTTCTGTGGAATCTGAGAACAGATATTTCGGATCCCTTTGAAGACTATAGGGCCAAAGGAAATATCCTCCGGTAACAAAGAGAAAGAAGCTTTCTGAGAAACTTCTTTGTGTTCTATGTAATCATCTCACAGAGTTACAGCTTTCCCCTCAAGAAGCCTTTCGCTAAGACAGTTCTTGTGGAATTTGCACAGGGATATTTGGAAGCCCATAGAGGCCTATGCTGAAAAAGGAAATAGCCTCAAATGAAATCTGGAAAGAAGCTTTCTGACAAACTGCTTAGTGTTCTGTTAATTCGTCTCACAGTGATACAGCTTTCCCCTCAAGAAGCCGCTTTGTAAGCCTTTTCTTGTGGAATTCGCAAAGTGATATTTGAAAGCCCTAAGAGAGCTATGGTGAGAAAGGAAATATCCTCACATGAAATCTGGAAAGAAGCTTTCTGAGAAACTGCTTTGTGTTCTGCTAATTCATCTCACAGAGATACAGCTTTCCTCAGAAGAAGCCGCTCGCTAAGCCTGTTTTGTGGAATTTGCAAATGATATTTGGAAGCCCATAGAGGGCTATGGTGAAAAAGAACATATCCTCAGAGAAAAACTGGAAAGAAGCTTTCTGAGAAACTGCTTTGTGATGAGTGACTTCCACTCACAGAGTTACATCTGTATTTCGTGGATCTCTTTGCTAGCCTTAGTTCTGTGGAATCTGGAACAGATATTTCGGATCCCTTTGAAGACTCTAGGGCCAAAGGAGATATCCTCCGATAACAAAGATAAAGAAGCTTTCTGAGAAACTGCTTAGTGTTCTGCTAATGCATCTCACAGAGTTACAGCTTTCCCCTAAAGAAGCCTTTCGCAAAGACAGTTCTTGTGGAATTTGCACAGGGATATTTGGAAACCCATAGAGGGCTATGGCGAAAAAGGAAATATCCTCAAATGAAATCTGGAAAGAAGCTTTCTGACAAACTGCTGAGTGTTCTGTTAATTCATCTCAAAGAGTTACAGCTTTCTCCTCAAGAAGCGGCTCACTAAGCCTGTTCTTGTGGAATTCCCAAAGTGATATTTGGAAGCCCATAGAGGGCTATGGTGAAAAAGAAAATATCCTCAGAGAAAAACTGGAAAGAAGCTTTCTGAGAAACTGCTTTGTGATGTGTGCCTTCCACTCACAGAGTTACGTCTGTATTTCGTGGATCTCTTTGCTAGCCTTATTTCTGTGGAATCTGAGAACAGATATTTCAGATCCCTTTGAAGACTATAGGGCCAAAGGAAATATCCTCCGATAACAAAGAGAAAGAAGCTTTCTGAGAAACTTCTTTGTGTTCTGTGAAATCATCTCACAGAGTTTCCGCTTTCCTCTCAAGAAGCATTTCGCTATGACAGTTCTGTGGGTTTTGCAAAGGGCTATTTGGAAGCCCACAGAGGGCTATGGTGAAAAAGGAAATATCCTCAGATGAAATCTGGAAAAAAGCTTTCTGAGAAACTGCTTAGTGTTCTGTGAATTCATCTCACAGAGTTACAGCTTTCCCCTCAGGAAACCTCTCGCTAAGCCTGTTCTTGTGGAATTCGCAGAGTCATATTAGGAAGCCAATAGGGCTACGGTGAAAAAGAAAATATCCTCAGAGAAAAACTGGAAAGAAACTTTCTGAAAAACTGCTTTGTGATGTGTGACTTCCACTCAAAGACTTACATCTGTATTTCGTGGATCTCTTTGCTAGCCTTATTTCTGTGGAATATGAGAACAGACATTTCGGATCCCTTTGAAGACTGTAGGGCCAAAGGAAATATCCTCCGATAACAAAGAGAAAGAAGCTTTCTGAGAAACTTCTTTGTGTTCTATGAAATCATCTCACAGAGTTACAGCTTTCCGCTGAAGAAGCCTTTCGCTAAGACAGTTCTTGTGGAATTTACCAAGCGATATTTGGAACCCCATAGAGGGCTATGGTGAAAAAGGAAATAGCCTATGATGAAATCTGGAAAGAAGCTTTCTGAGAAACTGCTTAGTGTTCTGTTAATTCATCTCACAGAGTTACAGCTTTCCCCTCAAGAAGCCGTTCACTAAGCCTGTTCTTGTGCAATTCGCAAAGTGATATTTGGAAGCCCATAGAGGGCTATGGTGAAAAAGAACATATCCTCAGAGAAAAACCGGAAAGAAGCTTTCTGAGAAACATCTTTGTGATGTGTGATTTCCACTCACAGAGTTATATCTCTATTTCGTGGATCTCTTTGCTAGCCTTTTTTCCGTGGAATCTGAGAACAGTTATTTCGGATCCCTTTGAAGATTATAGGGCCAAAGGAAATGTCCTCCGATAACAAAGAGAAAGAAGCTTTCTGAGAAACTTCTTTGTGTTCTGTGAAATCAACTCACAGAATTACAGCTTTCCCCTCAAGAAGCAATTCCCTAAGACTGTTCTTGTGGAATTTGGAAAGCGATATTTGGAAACCCTTAGAGGTCTATGGTGAAAAATGAAATATCCTCAGATGAAATCTGGAAAGAAGCTTTCTGAGAAACTGCTTAGTGTGCTGTCATTTCATGTCACAGAGTTACAGCTTTCCTCTCAAGAAGCTGCTCGCTAAGCCTGTTCTTGTGGAATTCGCAAAGTGATATTTGGAAGCCCATAGAGGGCTATGGTGAAAAAGAAAATATCCTCAGTGAAAAACTGGAAAGAAGCTCTCTGAAAAACTGCTTTGTGATGTGTGACTTCCACTCACAGAGTTACATCTGTATTTCGTGGATCTCTTTGCTAGCCTTATTTCTGTGGAATCTGAGAACAGATATTTCGGATCCCTTTGAAGACTATAGGGCCAAAGGAAATATCCTCCGATAACAAAGAGAAAGAAGCTTTCTGAGAAACTTCTTTGTGTTCTATGAAATCATCTCACAGAGTTACAGCTTTCCCCTCAAGAAGCCTTTCGCTAAGACAGTTCTTGTGGAATTTGCACAGGGATATTTGGAAGCCCATAGAGGTCTATGCTGAAAAAGGAAATAGCCTCAAATGAAATCTGGAAAGAAGCTTTCTGACAAACTGCTTAGTGTTCTGTTAATTCGTCTCACAGCGATACAGCTTTCTCCTCAAGAAGCCGCTCGGTAAGCCTTTTTTTGTGGAATTCGCAAAGTGATATTTGAAAGCCCTTAGAGAGCTATGGTGAGAAAGGAAATATCCTCACATGAAATCTGGAAAGAAGCTTTCTGAGAAACTGCTTTGTGTTCTGCTAATTCATCTCACAGAGATACAGCTTTCCCCAGAAGAAGCCGCTCGCTAAGCCTGTTTTGTGGAATTTGCAAAGTGATATTTGGAGGCCCATATAGGGCTATGGTGAAAAAGAAAATATCCTCAGAGAAAAACTGGAAAGAAACTTTCTGAGAAACTGCTTTGTGATGTGTGCCTTCCACTCACAGAGTTACATCTGTATTTCGTGGATCTCTTTGCTAACCTTACTTCTGTGGAATCTGAGAACAGATATTTCAGGTCCCTTTGAAGACTATAGGGCCAAAGGAAATATCCTCCAATAACAAAGAGAAAGAAGCTTTCTGAGAAACTTCTTTGTGTTCTGTGAAATCATCTCACAGAGTTACAGCTTTCCCCTCAAGAAGCCATTCGCTAAGACAGTTCTTGTGGAATTTGCACAGGGATATTTGGAAGCCCATAGAGGGCTATGGTGAAAAATGAAATATCCTTAGATGAAATCTGGAAAGAAGCTTTCTGACAAAATGCTTAGTGTTCTGTTAATTCGTCTCACAGTGTTACAGCTTTTCCCTCAAGAAGCCGCTCGCTAAGACTGTTCTTGTGGAATTCGCAAAGTGAAATTTTGAAGCCCATAGAGGGCTATGGTGAAAAAGAACATATCCTCAGAGAAAAACTGGAAAGAAGCTTTCTGAGAAACTGCTTTGTGATGTGTGACTTCCACAAAGAGAGTTACAGCTGTATTTCGTGGATCTCTTTGCTAGCCTTATTTCTTTGTTATCTGAGAACAGATTTTTCAGATCCCTTTGAAGACTATAGGGCCAAAGTAAATATCTTCCGATCACAAAGAGAAAGAAGCTTTCTGAGAAACTTCTTTGTGTTCTGTGAAATCATCTCACAGAGTTACAGCTTTCCCCTCAAGAAGCCTTTCGCTAAGA